>NC_090253.1:44779620-44782970 GCF_037325665.1 Littorina saxatilis | reverse complement strand
GATATCAATGTTGCACACCTTTTGATGCAGCTTTTAATAATATAAGAGATTTGATTTATACGTATTCCCTGTTTCACTCAATGAATATATTCCCTAAAATATCCAGGTAATATACATATTTCCTGGAATTTGGAGGCCATTTTTAGACGTATTCCCTGACTTATATTTAGCATTCAAAAGGAGATACTTTGATGGAGTGAAAACTCTCTCTCTCTCTCTCTCTCTCTCTCTCTCTCTCTCTCTCTCTCTCTCTCTCTCTCTCTCTCTCTCTCTCTCTCTCTCTCTCTTATGCTTACAAATATAACAACAATCGCATAACAATAGAATTTACAACACAATATTACACTGTTTGCACCAATGAAGTGAGAAAAAATGACTTTTGTATTGGCAAAATCAACAAGCCGTAATAACTCTAGTTGGCGAGATATATTTTGTTTGTTTGTTTGTTTGTTTGCTTAACGCCCAGCCGACCACGAAGGGCCATATCAGGGCGGTGCTGCTTTGACATTTAACGTGCGCCACACACAAGACAGAAGTCGCAGCACAGGCTTCATGTCTCACCCAGTCACATTATTCTGACACCGGACCAACCAGTCCTAGCACTAACCCCATAATGCCAGACGCCAGGCGGAGCAGCCACTAGATTGCCAATTTTAAAGTCTTAGGTATGACCCGGCCGGGGTTCGAACCCACGACCTCCCGCTCACTGGGCGGACGCATTACCACTAGGCCACCGTGTTGCGGTTTGGCGGGATATAGTGATCCTTACATTCGTTCGAAAAAAAGACCAATAAAGCTACCCTTTCAAACCATGTTCTGAGTTTTTTTGCTTATTTGCTATTGTGTTTGGTTGTAATATGTTATATAGAATTGTGCATGTGAAGTGATATTATATTTTTTAAATATGGAAAAAGTGAAAGCTGATTGAAAATTTATGGACAGATTAATAGATGAAAATGGCTCTCAATAACGACGCAAAAAGGAATTTTACAGGAGCAAGTGAGATTTTACAATAACGTGTTTGATAAAAATGGGAATTTTGTTGAGGAGGATGCTGAAAGTAAAGTTCTTAATTTAAATATTCCTCAGTTAAATGACGAACGAAAATATGGTTTGGAAACTGATTTTACCGTGTTAGAAATCGGCAGGGCGCTGTCTTTATTAAAAAATGGTTCGTCACCAGGTTTAGACGGATTGACTACAAGTTTCATGAAAAAATGTTGGCCTAAAGTAAAAATGATGGTGGTTAATTCCCTTCAAAGTGCATTTAGAGTCGGTGAATTGTCAGATACTCAGAAAAGAGCAGTTATCACGTTGATCCATAAGGATAAAGATTTGCCGAGAGATAGCCTTAAGAATTGGAAACCCTATATCTGTAACCAATACAGATTATAAAATGCTGGCAACATGTTTATCGCAGCGCGTATCTGGTGTTATTTCTGACCTCGTGTCAGAAGATCAGACAGGATGTATTAAGGGAAGAAAGGCAAGTAACTTGATTAGATTAATTGATGATGTCATTAATTACGCTAATGAAAGAAATCAAGCAGGTATATTACTTGCCCTTGACTACGCCCGAGCCTACGATTCCATCTCAAAAGACTATGTGGTCTGGTCCTTTAAAAAATTTGGTTTTGGCGAAAAATTTGTTAAATGGATTAAAGTTTTAAGAGAAGTTAAAAGGGCAATAACCAACCTGGCTCTTCCACGGTCTCAAATAGCATTACATATTGGTTTAATGACAAACACCACGAGCTGCATAAATTATATGGGTTGGATTTCGGAAGAAATAAGTGTAGAATTATTAGCAATACAAATCCGAAGTCACCCCAATATTAAAGGATTTGCCTTACCAGATGTAGGTTTTGCAGAACAAACATCGCGTATCTTGAAACTGGCTATGTACGCCGATGACATAACTGTTTTACTTCAAGATAAAAACGACATGGAAACGGTTTTGAAAATTATTGATGATTTTTCCAATATATCTCGCTTAAAATTAAATAAAAGTGAAACGGAAGCAATGTGGTAGGGATCGCGTAAAAACTGTCAAGAGAAATATTGCGATATTAAATGGAATACCCAGGTTAAAATCATGGGAATTAGTCAGTTTTAAAAATGACATCCCGGCCTCTGAAATTATGGAAAATTGGTCCAAAAAGACTTGAAAAAGTTGAACAAATCATTTGCAGATGGTCAAGAAGAAATTTAAGTATAAGCGGCAAATTATGTATTATTAGGTCCTTCTTAGTTTCACAATTTGTTTACGTTATGCAGGCGCTTCTTGCCCCTGTTAAAGTTCTCGATAAGTTGAATACTATTTTGTTCAGGTTTCTCTGGAAAAGGAAGTATTCAAATACAAAAGCCTTTGAAAAAGTTAAACGAAATGTATTGTGTAATGTGGTGGAAGAAGGTGGTATTAACATGATAAACGTCCACGATATGCAGACTTCTTTTTTACAGTGACATGGGCAGCAAAACTTCAACAACAAAAACATGAACCGTGGACAACGATTCCGTTAAGTCTTTATCAGGTATTGGGAAGAAATTTACTTTGTTTTAAAGCCACAACACTACTAAAACCAAGGTATTGAATGCATTCGATCAAACTTTTAGACAGAAGTTCTCTTAAAATGAATCCATAATAAAGCATTGATTTATGAGAGAGAAGATCGCTTTGGCGATCAATGTTTGTGGAACAATATAAAAGTGGTTTATAAAAATAAAAGCTTATATTTAAAAAAATGGATAGAAGCGCATTTAGATATGGTGAAAGATATTTGGGTTAACGGAGATATGATTCCTTTTAACCAGCTGTGCACAAAGAAAGGATACAGTCCCTCTAGATTTTTGGAGTACCGCGCAGTGAAGACTGCTGTGCGAGCAACACAGCCAGCCCGCGAGCAGGCGAACACAATAATGACCTTGACACACGGAACACTGTGATCATTAACCCCTCCGCGAGAAAGATTCGCATGCTGATAGTCCAGTCTAAAGCGAGCGAGCCTTGCGCTGCTACATTTTGGTTACATAAATATCAGGTTAAACTAGATCACAGTCATTGGCTGTTAGCAAGCAAATGTACAAAAGAAGAAAGATTGCGATTGTTACAATGAAAAATATTACATAATATTTATCCCACGAATATATTATTAAATAAAATGAAAATTAGAGAAACAAAATTATGTACATTTTGTAAACACATTGATTATGTTGAACACTTTTTTTGTCAATGTGAGAAGTTGACGAGCTTTTGGGAAAATGTTGTCCATTATATTTTTAGAAATACAGGATCAAATGTGCACCTCTCGGAACACGATGTCTTGTTTGGTTATCAACCTAGTAATATA
>NC_090253.1:44739620-44774620 GCF_037325665.1 Littorina saxatilis | reverse complement strand
ATGTGTGTGTGAGATAGTCTGTGTATATATGTATGTGTGTGTGTGTGTATGTGTGTGTGTGTGTATGTGTGTGAGAGAGTCTTTGTATATGTGTGTGTGTGTGTGTGTGTGTGTGTGTGTGTGTGTGTGTGTGTGTGTGTTCATGTCTCTACGTCTCTCTCTCTCTGTATATGTCTGTCCGTCTATGTTTTTGTGCGTAGTGGTATGTCCGGGTAACTATCTGTAGAAAAAAAGTCAGCCACCTATATATCTGTGCGACGAAAAATAATTGTCGCAAGACTAGACTTTCAGTTGCCATGCAACCCTATTATATCCTCATCATACACCGACTTGTGTTCTTTTCTTTGTGCAAATACAGGGACCACAACTCAGGCTCTTACCACACAATCGACAACAGAGTCCGAACAAACTACGACCAATACCTTGACAACGGAGCACACTACTCACATGTTAACCTCAACGGAACTAACAACAGAAAACAAAGTAACCACACAAACTACAACAGAGTCAGATAAAACTACAACCATGGCCTTGACAACAGAGCCTACAACTGAAATGGTAACATCAACGAAACTAACAACACAAAATGAAGTATCCACTCAAACTGCAACGGGGTCAGAAGAAACTACAACCATGGCATTGACAGCAGAGCACACAACTGACATGGCTTCCTCAACGAAACTAACAACACAAAATGAAGTAACCACGCAAACTGCAACGGGGTCAGATGAAACTACAACCATGGCCTTGACAACAGAGCCCACAATTGAAATGGTAATGTCAACGAAACCAACAACAGAAAAAAAAGTTTCCACGCAAACTGCAGAAGAGTCCGAAAAAACCACACCCATGGCATTGACAACAGATCACACAAGTGCAATGGTAACCTCAGCGGAACTAACAACACAGAATGAAGTATCCACGCAAACTACAACGGGGTCAAATGAAACTACAACCATGGCATTGACAGCAGAGCACACAACTGACATGGCTTCCTCAACGAAACTAACTACGAACACCATAGTAACCCCACGACCGTCTACAATACAAAGCACTGAAGGCGAAGGAACAACAGAAGGTACATCTGCAACCGCATCGACAACAACTGAAACTGCAGTGAACACAAACATAACTAATGAAGACACCCCAGCATCAACAAGTGAAACTCGTGAACATGAAGCTACAACAAGTGAAACTCGTGAACATGAAGCTACAACAAAGACAATGGAATCAACCCCAAGAGTTGCAGATGACAATGGAACGTATACAACATCTTCAATGCAAAGTGAGCAAACTCCCAGCACTACAGCCACAACAACAAGTAAACCATCCACAGAACGATCTGCTGACCATGGATTGACCACAGAGACTGCTGATGAAAGCGTAACAACCACAGGAACTTCTACAGAAAGTAAGCAATCGACTGACGCTTTTGCAATAACAAATATATTATGAAAATAGACCAACGACCAGACTGAATACGGATAGTAAGACGATTACTAACACGACCATTATATAGTTAATCCACAAAGCACATGAGTGAATTTTGAACAGGGATGATGAGCATGGATGTGGAAGTAATTGCGATTTGTGTACTAAAGATAGACAGAAATGGTAGTTCCAAGAATGCGAGGTGATTACAACCACAAACAGTAGCTGGGAATCCACAAAGCACATTAGCAAATTTCAAATAAGGATGGTAGTATTAATGACAATTTAGGTACCAAAGATAGACGGAAATAGTAATGTTAAGAAGGGGAGGGGATTACAAACACAAACAGAACCTGGGAATTCACAAAGCAATGTATAAGCGAATTATCTTTATTGATTATCTTTAATGATGTTGATGATGTTTGCTGCAGAAGTGGAGATGTTGGTACCAAACATAGACAGAAATGGTAGTCCCAGGAAGGGGCGGGGATCTAGAAGGTAAATTAAAAAGGTGACGGGCGCAGTGGCGTAGGTTATGAGACATCGGCCTCCTAATCGGACGGTCGTCAGTTCAAATCCCGGCCGCGGCCGCCTGGCGGGTTAAGGGTGGAGATTTGTCCGATATCCCAGGTCAACTTATTTGCAGACCTGCTAGTGCCTTACTCCCCTTTCGTGAACAGGCAAGCACAAGACCAAGTGCGCACAGAAAAGATCATGTAATCCATGTCAGAGTTCGATGGGTTATAGAAACATGAAAATACCCAGCATGCTTCCCCGAAATCGGCGTATGCTGCCTGAATGATGGGGTAATAATGGTCATACACGTAAAAATCCACTCATGCGAAAACATGAGTGAACGTGGGAGTTTCAGCCCATGAACGAAAAAGAAGAAGAACAACAGCAAAAAAGCTGAGTTATTTCACGGTAACCAAATTAATTCAGTTTTTTCTCTTGTCAATTCAGGAAGCGGACCCAGCCAGCCAACAGACCTACCATTCGACTCCTGTGTTGAACCCTGCACATGCGTAGAACGCCCCGTTCATAACGACACTTCGTGGCAGACCCCAGAAGAGATCGAGAAAGAACTGAGTGTGGACCGTGCCACCCTGTCGTCCACCAGGCGTAAAAAGGAAAGTGCATCTGATCCAAGAACGTCTTCGAAGGCTATCGGTTCTGGCTGCACGTTCCTGATATTCTCTGTCTTTTTGTTCGTATTCCTTTCAGATTTCGTTGTGATTTACAAGGATTTGAGGTATGGGGTGTACTATAGAGTTTGGAGCAGAAGGCATTGAAATGTACACATAGACACAAGTCATAGAACGTGATGACAATGTGTATTTCTGAGGCTTCTGTTTCTGTTGTATTTTTCGTTTGGTTTATATTCACATTTCTACAATCGTTTTTATGCACAAACTAACGTTTAACGTTTTTTTGAACAAACATTACAACAGCTAGATATAGTGTTTCACGTGACTGTATGGCATCTAAAAGTATGTTTTTGCTCTTACTTGTGTGGTTTTATTAACGTTTTTCAAACAAACATTACAACAGCTAGATAGTGTTTTATATGACTGTATGGCATCTAAAAGTATGTTTTTGCTCTTACTTGTGTGATTTCAAACCCAACACTACTAACCATGCTCTGCTCTCTGTTGTTATCATCCTTGTTATAGATCTATGTCTGAATCAATTTTTATCTATATATATATACGACTAGTGTCTGTCTGTCTGTCTGTCTGTTCGCGATGCACGGCCAAAGTTCTCGGTAGATCTTTTTCAAATTTGGACACCGTATTCAGCTACACCCCGGACACAACCTCATCGATGAGATATTTCAACACGTGCTCTCAGCGCGCAGCGCTGTGCGCGCTGAACCGATTTTGTTTGTTTTGGTCGGGATCCACTACCAGTAACTCTTCCTTATCTTCTCCAGTGTTTTCAGCCGCGATTATCTCCCTTCCTCCGTGTGGCGTCAATCCATATTCCCGTTACTACGTTACTGCACGTTACTATTTTTAGAAGGTCTCCAGTGTTTTGCGCGTTTATCTCCTTTCCTTCGTGCGCCGGCGAAGCCGGCGTACACCCGGCTTCCCAGGCGCAGCCTGGTATTCGGCTCTACTTCTTCCCGGCGAAGCCGGTACCCGGCGAAGCGGGTAATCATCTAGTCCTACATACGAGACACCCGTGAGATAATAATCATTCAAATCACACGTGTGTATATCATGTAAATGAGGTCATGTCAAGCAAGTCTGGCAGGGACCTGTTTTTCCACTGCTTATGATGCCAAAGTCACCGAGACAAACGTCATTATAGAAACAAAACTTGCGCTCGCTAATTACCCTCGATGAATCTTTAGAACTAACACGTCACGCCACACTTTCAGAGAGACGTTTCTTTGCTTTGACGTAATAGATTGCACGAGGCTTTAGAAGAGATCGAGGTTCCAAAACAAGCGTCTTCAATTTAGCTGCCTCGTCTGCAAGACATTTTCAGTCAAATACACGTAAGTACAGTATGTAGGATAAACAGAATACTACATGGCTTGCTGTGTCGTACCATATTTACACTCGTTGCTTTTTCAAATAGTGAACTGCGAGCGAAATTTAAAAAAACAACTCGTGTAAATCTGGTACGACACAGCAAGCCATGTAGTATTCTGTATGTACACAACTCTTGCAGCAAGACAATGCTTTCTGTCATGCAAGCTTGCTTCTATGGTTGTGTAAACAAAGAGTAAGTTCCTGAGTTGAGGACAAGAAAAATGGTACACAAAAGCTGACTAGTCTTCTTTAAGATAATTCCATGTTGTACTAATTAACTTTCTCTACCATCTGCTCTTTTCAATTTACCGCGGCACATGCCCTTTATCACATGTACAACGAAAGAAACATAAAATTACTGGCGTCGTGTATGATGTAACATGCAGATTTTACTTAAGTTTCTACACAAATGACAACTAACGTTTGACACAACAAATAAACAAGTAGCGTACACTAATATCAAAACATTTAGTCGATTTGTCTGCCTTGAAGATTAAAACTCAAAACGCAGGATTGTTGTTCCACCGAGACTATTAAGTCCTAGGCATGCTGAAACTCTTCGACCTATACAGCGCGGGAAGAATTAAGACAATCTTCTTGAACATATACCAATAATCAACAGCCAGTTGTGTGCCAGAGAGGTGAGAGGTATGAATACCTGCATGCTGTACAGGTTAAACCACAACGAACCCACATTCATTTATTTAAACTTCAAGGACATTTAATACGACTCTTTCTTCATTCACGCAAGTAACAAATCGTCAAGAGTTTAAACTTGAAACATTTAATTTTAAACAACTTGAGGAACGCACCGCTTTGAATTTTGAATTATTTTTGTTTTTGAAGAACAGATGAATAAACATTTGTTGAGTAGAAATGACTGCAATGGCTAAGAGTCCTTTTTACATTTAGTCAAGTTTTGACTAAATGTTTTAACATAGAGGGGGGAATCGAGACGAGGGTCGTGGTGTATGTGTGTCTGTCTGTCTGTCTGTCTGTCTGTGTGTGTAGAGCGATTCAGATTTAACTACTGGACCGATCTTTATGAAATTTGACATGAGAGTTCCTGGGTATGATATCCTCAGACTTTTTTCATTTTTTTGATAAATGTCTTTGATGACGTCATATCCGGCTTTTCGTGAAAGTTGAGGCGGCACTGTCACGCTCTCATTTTTCAACCAAATTGGTTGAAATTTTGGTCAAGTAATTTCCGACAAAGCCCGGACTTAGGTATTGCATTTCAGCTTGGTGGCTTAAAAATTAATTAATGACTTTGGTCATTAAAAATCTGAAAATTGTAAAAAAATTATTTTTTTTATAAAACGATCCAAATTTACGTTCATCTTATTCTCCATCATTTTCTGATTCCAAAAACATATAAATATGTTATATTTGGATTAAAAACAAGCTCTGAAAATTAAAAATATAAAAATTATGATCAAAATTTAATTTTTGAAATCAATTTAAAAACACTTTCATCTTATTCCTTGTCGGTTCCTGATTTCAAAAACATATAGATATGATATGTTTGGATTGAAAACACGCTCAGAAAGTTAAAACAAAGAGAGGTACAGAAAAGCGTGCTATCCTTCTCAGCGCAACTACTACCCCGCTCTTCTTGTCAATTTCACTGCCTTTGCCATGAGCGGTGGACTGACGATGCTACGAGTATACGGTCTTGCTGCGTTGCATTGCGTTCAGTTTCATTCTGTGAGTTCGACAGCTACTTGACTAAATGTTGTATTTTCGCCTTGCGCGACTTGTTGTTTGTGTGTTTTGCATGCAGGATCCAGAAACAGGGAGGCACACAGACAGACCGACAGGCAGACAAACAAACACACACACACACACACACACACACACACACACACACACACACACACACACACACACACACACACGTATACACACACACACACACATACACACACACGCACACACACACACACACACACACACACACACACACACACACACACACACACACACACACACACACACACACACACTATAAATGAATACAACACAAATCAATTGATGTTTTCATTTTGTTATTGTATTCATTATAACATGGATTTGATTGTTCATTGCAATATTGACACGTCACTCGTCCAACAAAAACAACACAAGCATGTTGTTATGTCATGGCGTAGTTATGCCCTTGTAACCAATGTTTTAATATCAAAAGTCCCTAAATATCGCAAGCAATCATCGCATGCAACACGATTTTTTTAAAGACGAAAATCAAGGACGAGTTACTATTCCTGATCATATGTTCCACCAGTATTCCTTCATAGATATTTGATCCATGAGTTTTGAAAAGGCCGTCGTTTATAAGGTTTATATCCACAATGATATTACAGTACACCAAAACAACGCGGATAAAATTATTGGCACATTCTTCGTCCAACAAAAACAGCACCACCACATTGTTATTTTACGGCGTAGTTATGCACTTTTAACCAACGTTTTGATGCCCAAAAGTACTAAAATATCACAACAAAGCATCGTATTTAAAACTACTTTTTAAAGACAAAGATCAAGGACGAGTTTCTGTTAATGTCTCACCACACGTTCCATAAATATTCCTTTAAATGTCTTTGATCCATGATTTTTGAAAAGACCGTTGTTAATTCGTTTCAATACCACAACGGTCGTACGGTTTTGTGACAATTGCAATTATTCAAAACTTTTCATGTGCAAAAATCTGCACTGGAAATAACATTTCCACCAATAAAAAAAGCCACAACCTTTCACGTCTGAGCACTTGTTATGTGAGTTGACCTTTCGGCAGAGCCAGCGACTGGAGTGCAGATGTAATAGGCCTGAACCAATAACAGAAAGTAAGACATAGTGATTTCAGCGAGGCAAGAGGGTGTCACATAATAGGTGTGTGGTTGTGTATGTGTGTGTGTGTGTGTGTGTGTGTGTGTATATATGTGTGTGTGTGTGTATATGTGTGTGTGTGTGTGTGTGTGTGGGTGTGCGTTCGTGTGTGTGTGTGTGTGTGTGTGTGTGCATGTGTGTGTGTGTGTGTGTATGTGTGTGTGCGCGCTTGTGTGTTTCAGGGATGGGAATTGTCCGCCGTTTGGCGGATTTCCGCTTTTTTTTTTAATTTTCCGCCGAAAATTTTTTTTTTTTTTTAGTGAAAATGGCGTAAATGCGATCGGTGATTGTTTTTTCGTGAAAAAAAGTCGGATTTCCGCCGTTTTTTTTTTAATTTTTGCAGTAGAAATTCCTCTTATTTCGTATTTTAGTGCGAAATATGTAGTGTTTTACTTTTAGTGACAAACCCCCCCCCCCCCCGGTCATCAAAAAATATTTCCTCTTTTTTTCCTTAATTTTCAGCCGTTTTTACAATTTTTAATTCCCATGCCTGGTGTTTGTTTGATGTGTGTCCAAACAATGAGTCCATCTTTTATGTACATTAAAACAAAAGGGGAAAATAAGTTGCGTAAGGTGATATTTAAACGTGTAGTAAATCTGTTGGCCTGAACATCAACACTAAACGAGAAGTCAACACAAAGAGTAAATCCTGGTTGACCGCAATCCGTCGACGGGGACTGCACTGTCTCGGTAGTATGTTCACAAGGGGCCGACATTAGCATGAAACGGGTTTGAGTTGTGTTTAATGTCAATTCAAATATATAGCATATCTATGTTTGTGTTTTAGGACAACAATTAAGAACTCGAGGAACTACATTTGTGTGTGCAATGTACACTTTCAAGCAAAATGTCGATAAACAAGATGATTGAATTTGTTTTAAAGTTTGTCATAGTAAAAAGTGGGTAAAAGAATATTTGACAAATGCATCAGTCTGGTTAATTGAACAATGAGGACGACACAGTGCTACCTGAACTTTTTTGAGAGCCGGATATGACGTCCTTAAAGTCATTTATCCAAATCGAGAGAATAGCTGGTGATGTCATCTGAAGTAATTCATAGGTAAACTTTCGCGAGGATCTGTCCAGTAGATTTCTGTGAATCGCTACACACACACACACACACACACACACACACACACACACACACACTAACACATACACACACACACACACACACACACACACACACACACACACACACACACATACACACACATGCTAACATTCTCTCTCTTTCTCGTCTTTATTCCTAGTCTAACGGAATACATTGAGTCAAAACTTGACTAAACGTGAAAAAAACAAAAAAACAAGATACTAATCCGCTTATCAAATATTCATTCACGTTTCAAGATATTGTTTTATTTTACTTTTTTACAACAACAAATTATAATGAATTACCTATCCCAAGCTGATGGCAATGTCATTCTGAGCTTTTGTTCTTAATGTTGACCTTGTGTTACATTTGTGAAAGAACAAATTAATACAAACTAAAATTGCTTAATTTCGGATACATCTATGTTTATTTTCAATTTTACGTTAGTTATATTTTGACCTGGGCAGTACATAAACGGCACCCTTTTGGCTGGAAATTGCGCATTTTCATGTTTCTTTTGACAGCCTCACCGACGTCCTTAATCTGTTGTGATTGTTAAAAGAAACCTAAATAACCGAATGGGGGAGGACGGATGGGGGGGGGGGGGGTAGTGTGGGGTGGGGGAGAGGGGTGATGGGGTGGGGGGGGGGGGTTGTGTGTGAAGGATGAAGGTGATTTTTTTCGGTTTCAGACAAAAAAGTGTTCCTTCGGTTTTAAATATAGCCTAGTACTTGGTATTTGCCGAGCCAAAATAAAAATCAGTTAAGAAAGGTGTACCACATGTTTCAAACATGTCAGTATCATACATTGGAACAGCTTTTTTGTCAAACCACAAATCCAATGTTGTCAGCTCAGGAACGCACTTGACATTTATACAATCAAATACTGGATGCTGAAATGAAAGAACATGCTCTCTGCTGCAAGAGAAATACAAGTTTCTTCTGATATAATTCTACACGGTGTATATCAAAACCATGCAGAGCATTGTTGTGTAAAGTATGACATTAAATCTGTCAGCACAATAGCTTACTTTCAGATGCCATATTACTATGGTAAAGTTGAATAGGTAATGTGTTTCTTAATTTTAAAAAAAAGAAGAAAAAAAAAAGAAAAACAAGTCGCGTAAGGCCCCGAAAATACAATATTTAGTCAAGTAGCTGTCGAACTCACAGAATGAAACTGAACGCAACGCAACGCAGCAAGACCGTATACTCGTAGCATCGTCACTCCACCGCCCGTGGCAAAGGCAGTGCACGTGGAATTGACAAGAAGAGCGGGGTATTCGTTGCGCTGAGAAGGATAGCACGCTTTTCTGTACCTCTCTTCGTTTTAACTTTCTGAGCGTGTTTTTAATCCAAACATATCATATCTATATATTTTTGGAATCAGGAACCGACAAGGAATAAGATGAAAGTGTTTTTAAATTGATTTCGAAAAAAAAATGTTGATAATAATTTTTATATATTTAATTTTCAGAGCTTGTTTTTAATCCGAATATAACATATTTATATGTTTTTGGAATCAGCAAATGATGGAGAATAAGATAAACGTAAATTTGGATCGTTTTATAAATTTTTATTTTTTTTTACAATTTTCAGATTTTTAATTACCAAAGTCATTAATTTAACCTCAACATGCCAGGACGTTTACGTCAAGGAATAGAAGAACGCGCATGCGCAGCCTCACTGAATACGCACGCAGTGCTTTACTACCAGACATAAATTTTATCTCTTGGATTATCGCTTACATCCTTCTTGTGTGTGTAACTATTTGTGGAAAGCTGCACTTGAATGTGCTGATTGGATTGTTTTGTGTATTGTGACAGTTTTTTGGATTGTATTTATCAATGGTTTAGGTGAGTGAACAGTTTTTCTTTCATTGGTATTTGCGTCCACGCTTACAGCGGAAAGACAATGGCGGATCTCAGTCATGATGAGTCAGATAGCGAACAAAAGGAATGCGCAGATTTGTCACGTAGTGGCGCTAACTCTGGAGTGCAAGAAATGTTTTCGGAGTTGATGAAACGATTTGATCGTATGGAGAAAAGGATGCATCACTTAGAAGAGAGTGACAGTGTTGAACACGAGAATGAAGCCAGTTCCGACAGGGTCGGTAACATATCTGGCATTTGCGCTGACAGGGTCAGCGAAGAAGACAAAAATGAGCTCGCCAGGGGCGAGGAGGAAGATGAGGAAAGCGTTTTTCAAGTGGTGGTGAAAAACGCTAACAGTAACACAAGTAAACCTGATATTCTGGACACACTGGAATTAGACCTGGAGCTGGCAGAAAAAGAGGGGGCCCCAGTTGCTGAGAAATTGGCAAAAATCGTTGAAAACAGATTCACTGTCCGCATGTCAGACCAGAAATTGCAAGAAAAACTAGACAAGCACTTGGTGCCAGAAAATTGCAAGCAAATTAAAGCTCCTCATTTAAACGAGGAGCTAATTGACAAAGGGAGTGTGGACAGGAATGCAAGGAAAAATGACATGCGCCTGTACAACATTCAAAAACTGCTGTCTAAAGCCTCCGCCGCACTAGTAAATGCATCAGACAAGCTTCATTCAGACATGCTTGAAATTTCAAACCAGACGACCGGCGATCTTGACAAAGAAACAGTGCTAAAAATGGCAAACGAGGGTCTCGCAGCAAATGGTGACGTCATTGCTCTTTTGGGTACAGCACAGTTAGAACTCTCTCAGAGACGAAGATTCCAGCTACAAGCCTGCTTGCCAAAAGACATCGCTTCTATCGCTAATGCAAAGATAGAGGTAGGGTCTGACAACTTGTTTGGAGAAGATGTTGACAAAAAGGTTCGCACAGCGCGCGAAGCTTACAAGTCGGCTTCAGGCAGGGGCAGTGGTGGCGCACACCGGTTCCAGCCTTACAGCCAGAGAGGAGGCAGGCCTTTTTTAGGAAGAGGCCACGCCTCTCAGTCAGCGAGAGGAATGACGACATACCGTTCCCGGGGGTCATTCAGGGCAAGAGGAAACTCGCGCGGGAACTACAACCGAAAGTAGACAAGAACTCTGATCATGCTGCCCAGCGTCCTGTTTCTGAGGTGAATACATTTTATGACAGTTTACAACAAACACTTTGTTTACTCAATGATCTGAAAGACAAATTTAAAGCAGGACAAATTAGGGAAAATATAGAACAGTGGGAGAAATTGACTTCAGACAAGGTTGTCCTTAGTATGGTGCAAGGGGTAAACATTGATTTTACAGAAGTGCCTGTGCATAGTGGTGAGATTTTTCAACCTAAGTTTTCACAAGAACAGACACTGGCCATTGACGCAGAAGTAGAGGAGCTGATAAGGAAAGGAGTAGTTGTTGAATGCAGTCATACTATGGGTGAATACATCTCACCTATTTTTGTGAGACCGAAGAAAGACAATAAGCTTAGACTTATCCTTAACCTGAAGAACTTGAATAAGACAGTTGAGTATCATCATTTCAAAATGGAAACATTACGTCATGCTTTAGCGCTGGTGACAGAGTGCTGTTGGTTTGCTTCTTTGGATTTAAAAGAGGCTTACTTCTCAGTTCATGTGAATGAAAAATCACAAGAGTACCTGAAGTTTTTCTGGAAGGGGAAGTTGTATAAGTTTACGGTTTTTCCTAATGGATTGGCGTGTTGCCCACGTTTGTTTACCAAGATTCTCAAACCTGTTATGGCCCACCTTCATAGCTTAGGGTTTATCTCCACCATCTTTATAGACGACACTTTGCTGATCGGTGATTCTGAGATAGAGTGCATCAGAAATGTTAAAACATCAATTGATGTGTTTCAAAAACTGGGGTTTGTCATACATCCCACCAAATCAGTTATCAGACCTTCCCACCAAATTACGTATCTAGGGTTTGAAATCAACTCAGAGACAATGACAGTGAGGCTGACTCAAGAAAGGAAGGACAGGATTGTGGTATTAGCCAATAGTCTACTGGAAAAAGGGAGATCAAAGATTAGAGAGCTTGCTAAATTGATTGGCATGGCAGTGGCTAGTTTTCAAGGAGTGAAATATGGGGCTCTGTGGTACAGAAACATGGAAAATGACAAAATTGTGGCATTAAAACAGAACCATGGAAACTATGATGCTGAAGTGATTTTCTCAGAGGAAGCCAAACAGGACATGGTATGGTGGAGAGATAACATTCTAGTAGCTGATAGCCCGGTTGAGGTTTCACCAGGAGAGCCAGAATTTGTTATCCATTCAGATGCGTCTCTCACAGGATGGGGTTGTTCTTGTAGTGAGGGCAGAACAGGTGGGCACTGGACACAGACAGAAAAACAGATGCACATTAATGTGTTAGAACTACAAGCTGCATTGTTTGCTTTGAAGGCTTTCGCGAGTGACAAGAGGGGTATTCACATTCGACTTATGCTCGATAATACCACAGCTGTGGCATGCATAGCTAACATGGGAACTAATCACTCAGCTAACTGTAATGCTGTGACGAAGGAAATCTGGAATTTCTGTGTAGATAGAGACATTTGGGTGACAACTGCGTACATACCTGGTGTAGAGAATGTCGAAGCTGATGAAGAATCTAGAAAACTGAATTTAGATGCTGAGTGGAAGCTAAATTCGAATTTACTCTTCCACGCTCTTCAAATACTTGAGTTTGAGCCAGAGATAGATTTGTTTGCTTCCCGAATTAATTGTCAGTATCCCAGATACGTAGCATATCGGCCGGATCCAGAAGCGGTTAGTGTCAACGCACTTAACATGTCGTGGTATGGTTTGCGATTGTATGTTTTTCCACCTTTTTGTTTACTGCCCAGGGTACTACAAAAGATGAACAAGGACAAAGCACAAGGTGTGATAGTGGTTCCATACTGGCCAAGCCAGCCCTGGTTCCCTCGGTTAGGGAGTCTGTTGATAGCGAAGCCAGTTCTTGTGTCAGCAAGGGACAATCTACTTCACATGCCTGCAAACCCAAACATGGAGCATCGGCTCAGAAAAACACTGCAAATTCTTATTTGCAAAGTATCAGGGGTAGGCTCAGAAGCAGAGGACTTTCGCAGCAAGCAGCCTCAGTGGTCTGCGCATCCTGGAGAACAGGGACAGCTAAACTGTATGCCGTATACATCAAAAAGTGGAAAATGTATGCGAATAAAAGAGGCATTGATTCGGTTCACCCTTCTGTAATTAATGCAGTAAATTTCCTGGGAACATTGTTTGCTGCTGGACAAAGTTATAGTAGTATCTGTGTTGCGAGATCAGCGCTTTCAGGCTACCTTGAAATAGAAGACTGTGGCACTTTTGGTGAACACAGATTGGTTAAGCGGTTTGTAAAGGGGATTTTTGAATTGAGACCATCTTTCCCTAAATACTCTGCTACGTGGGACGTAGATACAGTTCTCTCTTATCTAGAGAATCTTATTCCATTGGGAAAATTGACTTTAAAAGAATTATCAAGCAAGTTAGCTACATTGATTGCTATCTTATCCGGACAAAGGTGTCAGACAATTCACTCCCTTTCTTTGTCGTCAATGAAACTTACAGGCTACAAGTGTGTGTTTCATATAAACTCAGTGATGAAACAATCAAAGAAAGGAAAACATGTAGCTCCAATTGAGTTATTGTCGTTTGACAAAAATCCTAATCTGTGTGTAATCGCAACCCTCAAAGAATATTTACGTCGTACAAAGGACTTGAGAGACACAGATAAACTGTTCGTAAGTTATCAAATACCTCATGGACCAATTTCCAAAGATACACTGGCTCGGTGGATTAGAGACACTCTAAGTAGAGCAGGTGTGGATACCTCTTTATTCACGGCTCACAGCACCAGATCTGCAAGTACGTCGGCAGCGGCTGCCAGGGGCACGCCAATTGACGTCATAATGAAAGCTGCCGGATGGTCGTCGGAGTCCACCTTTGCTCGTTTTTACAAAAAGACACCTTCGGTTAACATGGGTCAAGTCTTACTGGACTCTTTTCTCAAGAAAGATTGAGGTGAGTGATTTCGTCAAAGAATATAACTTGACAGTTGGAAGGTTACAGTGGTGATAAACATGTACACATATCTCTAAAAATTCCTTGACGTAAACGTCCTGGCATGTTGAGGTTAAATTACCACAAACATGCGAGACTTACCTTGTGTAAGTTGAAGCTTGTTTCGGATTTAGCCGATACATGTTACAGGAACGTTTATGTCAAGTCCCACCCTAATTCTGTGGAAATAAAAATCCCAGCCCTTGGGTTACGTTATAGTATAGTTCTCTTGAAGGAGAATAATTAATTTGTGTACATGTTGTATGTATTATATGTTCTGAAGAGTGAGGCTGCGCATGCGCGTTCTTCTATTACTTGACATAAACGTTCCTGTAACATGTATCGGCTAAATCCGAAACAAGCTTCAACTTACACAAGGTAAGTCTCGCATGTTTGTGGTAATTAATTTGTAAGCCACCAAGCTGAAATGCAATACCGAACCCCGGGCTTCGTCGAAGAGTACTTGACCAAAATTTCAACCAATTTGGTTGAAAAATGAGGGCGTGACAGTGCCGCCTCAACTTTCACGAAAAGCCGGATATGACGTCATCAAAGACATTTATCAAAAAAATGAAAAAAACGTTCGGGGATTTCATACCCAGGAACTCTCATGTCAAATTTCATAAAGATCGGTCCAGTAGTTTAGTCTGAATCGCTCTACACACACACACACACACGCACACACACACACACACACGCACGCACATACACCACGACCCTCGTTTCGATTCCCCCTCGATGTTAAAATATTTAGTCAAAACTTGACTAAATATAAAAAAGAACACAAACAAAACACAGACACGTGCGTTTCAGAAATGCACACAGTCTTCAGAGTCTTGTGTGCATTAATTGATACATCTCAATTCCGTCTGCTCCAGTTTCTATGATACAGTCCATACCTGAAATCCTTGTAAATCACGAAGAAATCGGCAATGACCACGAAGAGAAAGACAGACAGCAAAAGGAACGTGCATCCAGAACCGATAATCTTCGAAGAAGTCCGTTGATCAGGGGCAGACTCCTTCCTACGTCTGGTGGACGATAGCGTGGTACGGTCCACATTCAGTTCCTGTCTTATCTCTTCCGGAGTCTGCTCCAACGTTTCGTTGTGAACTTGGCGAGCTACGCATTTGCAGTGTTCAAAGCACGAGACGAATGGTACGACGGTAGTCTGTGTGGAGTCGCTTTCTGAAACGAAAATCAAAACTTGACTAAATGTAACAAGTCGCGTAAGGCGAAAATACAATATTTAGTCAAGTAGCTGTCGAACTCACAGAATGAAACTGAACGCAATGCCATTTTTCAGCAAGACCGTATACTCGTAGCATCGTCAGTCCACCGCTCATGGCAAAGGCAGTGAAATTGACAAGAAGAGCGGGGTAGTAGTTGCGCTAAGAAGGATAGCACGCGTTTCTGTACCTATCTTTGTTTTAACTTTCTGAGCGTGTTTTTAATCCAAACATATCATATCTATATGTTTTTGGAATCAGGAACCGACAAGAAATAAGATGAAAGTGTTTTTAAATTGATTTGGACAATTTAATTTTGATAATAATTTTTATATATTTAATTTTCAGAGCTTGTTTTTAATCCGAATATAACATATGTATATGTTTTTGGAATCAGCAAATGATGGAGAATAAGATAAACGTAAATTTGGATCGTTTTATAATTTTTTTTTTTTTTTACAATTTTCAGATTTTTAATGACCAAAGTCATTAATTAATTTTTAAGCCACCACACTGAAATGCAATACCGAAGTCCGGGCTTCGTCGAAGATTACTTGACCAAAATTTCAACCAATTTGGTTGAAAAATGAGGGCGTGACAGTGCCGCCTCAACTTTCACGAAAAGCCGGATATGACGTCATCAAAGACATTTATCAAAAAAATGAAAAAAACGTTCGGGGATTTCATACCCAGGAACTCTCATGTCAAATTTCATAAAGATCGGTCCAGTAGTTTAGTCTGAATCGCTCTACACACACACACACACAGACACACAGACACACACACACACACACGCACATACACCACGACCCTCGTTTCGATTCCCCCTCGATGTTAAAATATTTAGTCAAAACTTGACTAAATATAAAAAGAGGAAATAGCAGATAGGTGAACGCAGTAGCATCGGTCTCGTATTGCCCCTCTGAGAAATGTATGTGTTAACGGGGAGATATTCTTAAAACAGAAATACGTTTACTGTCAGTATATAGATAAAGCCCGTGGGTTCTCGAAACCAGAAACAAAACTAAACAATTGATCTTTTAAGACAAGTAAAACATCTGAGAAATGTATGTGTTAACGGGGAGAGGTTCTTAAAACAGAGATTAGTTTACTGACATTATTTAGACAAAGTCCGGGAAAATGAAGAGTAAAAGTATATGGATTCATACAATGCAATGTTTTACAACAGAGGTTTCACTGTTTTTGAGCCCTTCTTTGCCTTCGCGCCTGTCAGTTCTGCAAAAGGAAACTGCATCGAATGGCTAAGGGGTGCTCAATAGATCAGTAACTCACCATTGACATTCCACGTTGTCATGGTTGTTGTTGCTGTATCCTCGACGCTTATTCCAGGTGCTTTGGGTTCACTTCGGCCAGTTGTCAACGTATTTCGGTCTCCAAAAGCACTCGTCTGCTTGGTGGATTCCCCTTCAGTGGTCGCCTTCGTCATCGGTACGTTTTTAATAGTTGTCGATTCGGCTGTGGAACATGTTTCTGCTGCCCCTTTGCTCTCAGTGATTCGTGGCATGGTCGCCTGTGTGGTTACTTCATTTTCTGTTGTTAGTTCCGTTGAGGTAATCATTTCAGTTGTTTGCTCTGTTGTTAGGGCCATGGTTGTAGTTTCTTCCGACTCTGTTGTAGTTTGTGTAGTTACTTTATTCTCTGTTACTTTTTCCCCGGGAGATGCAAATTGAGTTTTTGGCTCTGTTGTCCAGGCCATTGTTGTAGTTTCTTCCGACTCTGTTGTAGTTTGCTTTGTTTCCTTACTTTCTGTTGTTGGTTCCGGGTTCGTTGCGGTTATCATTTCAGTTGTGTACTCTTTTGTCTCGGCACTGGTTCTAGTTTCTGTTGATTCTGTTGTAGTTTGCGAGGTTACCGGCACTTTATGTTCTGTTGTTAGTTCCGTAGAAGGTATCATTTCAGTCGTGTACTCTGTTGTTCCCGCCATGGTTGTAGTTTCATCCGACTCTGTTGTTTGAGTGGACAGGGCTTGAGCTGTGCTCAATGTATCTACACAACAAAAACGAACACTTCAGGGTTTAACCTCTCTTTGAAAGAAAGAAATCCCTTCTTCAAACACACACACAAGCACGCACGCTCGCACACACACACACACACACACACACACACACACACACACACACACACACACACACACACACGCAGACACACACACACGCACGCACGCACGTACGCACGCACGCACACACACACACACACACACACACACACACACACAGACATGCGCATACATACACGCACTCGCACACGCACGCACGCACCCCCCCACACCTCCACTCACCCACACACACACACCCACACACACACACACACACACACACACACACACACACACACATACTTACACACGTACACTGGTCAATCACGTCAGCAAGAAACACTCAGTGAGATACTTTACTATGGGTTTAACTGTCACACCTAGGAATAACGAATATTGAACGTACTTGTCGTTAGCAGAGACGTCGTAGAAGATAGACATTCAACTTCTGGGCTATTCGTCACCTCCTTTGACTCAACGACTGAATCTTTAAAGGTCACTGAAAATGAAAATAATTACAACTGTGTTGAAGATTTTATAACCTGGACGAGGGCACGGGTTGGGATTAGAATTGCGCACACACACACACACCCACACCCACACCCACACCCACACCCACATAAACTTACGTGAAATGCATTGGCTGCCCTTGCACTGATCTGCCGAAGAAGAGAAAGAACATGTAATCTTGACAAGCATGCTTCCATTGTGTTATAAGATTACATTTAGCCTTGTTTTAGCGCTTCCTCGATGTGTTTAGTACTAATGGCATCAGCCACAAGCGAGAAGGATTCCAAAATCGGTGCATGCGAAGATGATCGACATTTTCTGATCAAAAACCACAAATAACGATAAAATGCGCAACTACAATAGAAAAGGCACCAGCTCTCTGATCCAGGAGATTAAGCTACGCAGATGGAGATGGATGTTGTGTTGTTATTTCATTTAACTGATTCCCAGTCATTTACATGGAAGATGGTTTTTGTGTCTGTGTGTGTGTATTGCTATACTCGTCGTTTTATATTGCGAAGCACATCACTAGCATGTTCTCGCTATATAAGTGTTCATTATAATTGTTATTTAAGTTATTGAGACCTCACAGTGCGCTAAGAGATGTATACAGTAAATTGAGAAAATAAGCGCTTCGTTCAATAGCGCTTCGTTCAATAATCATTTTTGAGATTTGCTCTATAAATCTCTTAGCGCACTGTGATAGTTTCAATTACGATATTGTCAGTACAAGGTCAAGGTCAAGCATCAATTGGTAATGTGGAGAAGATAAGCTGCATGCCACTAACACCGATGATGAGAAGAATCTTCTCAAATCGAAAGAAGGGGCACAGCCTCGCAGTGGCAAAGGGCAGAAGAATACGCTCTCTGCAAAAGCGCACTGCCATTAGCCAATCAACTGTTTTACATCAGTCATGTGACCCCAGTACTTAGTGACAATTATAATTATTATCATTATTAAGACGACGGAGAGCAATGGAAAACAGTGACAAAAACGCTGTTCCAACTAACCGGATGTAAGGCTGCACAGAAATGGCCGGACTTCCCCGCACTTATCAGATAGCCATTGTGGTTTATCTTTTTCCATGACAACACAAAGAGAATCATATGTGTTTTGAGGTTCGCCGTCCTTCCAGTTTGTCCACGTGTTGTCTAGAGTCTGGCAGTCGGAGGCCCAGGAATATCCCTCGTCATGCTGACTCGCGTCCTTCTCCTTGTTGTCATAAATTCCGATCCAGAAATTATCCCCACTGAAAGGTAAATTGGTAAATTGGAATAATAGTGTCCTAAACTCAAGGAAGCTGTTGCGGGGTACCGAGCTGCACAGACGGAGAGAGCCGTAGCAGTGTGTTGGTACTGACGCAAATTCTAGGTGAAAAGTGAAACTTTGACATTAGGATCAATCCGTACACTTTATTTCCGTGATCAAGAGGCATATAAACTTCATGTATACTTTTGATGGAGAGAGTTGATTTGAAACACTGTTCTTTAAATGTACAGGCAAAGGCCAGACTTAAAAGACAAATGTAGACAATGCGTATGCATGTTGAATGTTAAATATATTTCACCTATGTTCATGTTCAACCATGCAAACATGCTGGGAACATTACGCAAGGATTGTAAGACAGCAATGATACCAAATTGACTCACTTGCTAAACAATATTCTCACTATAAACAGAAGAAAATTGGTACTTTTCAAAAGCTAAATCAATCTATTTCAGATGTTGTAGATATTTTTGCGATTATATACGGAGCAACAAAAGAAACGCGAAAAAAATCGTCATTGTTTGATTGACAAAATCTCCAACAATTATAGAGTTAGAATTATTAAACCACAAAAGTTTGATGAAGACATGTTTGACCTTGCTTTTGTGTGATTATTTTGATGCTGTGACTGTTTTAACACACGGGACAAACAGGTTTAACGGTAAACACATAATGCGCGCTCGCAGCACGTGCAAGTGGAGCAGGAGAAATCTGATGTGTGAAATGTGTTCACTAATGCATTAGCAACCAAAAGAGACCATGGCACGCTTGCTGCCAGTCTCACTTTTGAAACAGCCAGGATGCCAAGATTGACACCACCAAAATGCCAAGTCGATTTAAAGCTGGAGATGATCCAGAAGCGCTGGCATGTGCTTTAAACGTGATCGATTCAATACAGCCACTGACACTACCAGGAACATCACTGGAAGCCACCAGTGTCCGATCAGTGGCCAGAGAGCGCGATGAAGACTGACTGATCGAGACCTCCAAAACTTCGTTAACGTTAAACCTGCTTGTCCCGTGTGTAAAAACGCTCGCAGCATCACACTAATCACACAACAGCTATGTCAAACATGCCTTCATCAAACTTTTGTGGTTTGATAATCCTAGCTCAATAATTGTTCGAGATTTTGTCAATCAAACATTGCAGAATTGTTTCGCGTTTCTTTTGTTGCTCAGTATTATATCTATTGACCTGTCAACGAACAGGCTTACACAATAGAGACGACATAATCGATTTGTATTTCTTAACAGGCAAATTACTATATACCTTGATACATCAAAAAAGACTGTACAAACAAATTAAACACGTTGCACATCAACGATAATCAAATATACACACATGTTAAGATATTGGTGTGTTGGTGGGCTGATGTCTCGTCAGGCAGTACCTGCTGAAATGAACTTGTGTGCAAAGACTTATGTGAAACTAAAAGAACAAAATGCGCACGTATTTAACATTTTCTCAAATAGTACGATTTATTGTGGCCACGATATCCACCATTACTAGTTTTGATTGCCTTTTATATCAACTTACATCGTATCTATAAACGTGTCAGTATTCATTTGACTCTCGATGTAGGCATTGCTGTCTTCATCCAGGAAAGCCAGCACCATTCCTTGTGATACACAGTGGGCTAGGGCATCGTTCCACGTCGTCGGTTGGGTGAACATTACCAGTTCTGTTGACGTTGCAGCTTCTGCTAAACACACATGCATACACAAACACATACGCATAGAAACACACGCATACACACACGCGTACACACACGCACACACATACACACACACACACGTAAACACACACACACACACACGCACGAACGCACACACACACACAGACACACACTCACACACACACACACACTCTCATACACACATACACACACACACACAGACACACACAGACACACACACACAGACACACACGCAAACTGACCACGCACACACACACACACACGCATGCACACACACCCACACACCCTTACACACACACACACACACACACACACACACACACACACACACACACACACACACACACACACACACATTATTCGCGTGAATCAGAAATTGAATTTGTTTTGTTGACTTTCCCCTTTTTAACAAGAGAGACCTTACATTTTGTGTTCAAAATACTTTATATGAAATCATAACTGAAGTGAGGCTATGTGTGTCTAGCTTTTGCAGATAGTAAAGTAACAATGCTTGACTGGATTAGTACAATTTAATTTAGACATGGGACTCCACAATAAGCTACCTAAGAACTGCCCTCCAAAGCAGGTGGACTGCGAACGTGTCAAAATCAAGAATTAAAAAATAAACACAAAAGGAAAAGTGATCACACATTTAATTGCAGAAAAAAAATATGTATGATTAATCGTTCACTAAACTTAACTTTCTTGTGTGTGTTTCCCTTAATGAAGATCGGCATTGCACAGAAGGGTAACTATTGTTTTGGCTGGATTATTAATTTGTTAGCAGCAGAATCGCTCGTTAAACTATTCGAACATTATTTGTGTTGTAATGCTAGAGTAACAATGCAATTGGGAACATACATATTCCCTTTTTTTTATGTTCGTTTTGATATAGTGTTGTTGTTGTTGTTGTCAATGTATCAAGAAACAAAAACAATTCCCAAATCTAAATGCTTTAAGGAGAAAAAAGACTTGTAGCTTTTACATACCTGATATGATCAATGTCCACGCACAGACACAGAGATGCAAGAGCATGGTAGTTTTCTGATGGCGAACGTCCATATTTTCCGGCTTCGAACACAAACGGACTCGTGCGGTTCTGCTTTTCTGTTTTTGCTCTCTCAAGACTTAGGCTCTATCAATGTATTCAGAGGTATATAGTTAGCAACTGACTCATAGTCATGCTTTCTGATCCATGATCTTTGGTGCGTTTAAACACCCGCAGTGCAGATCGAGGCAGCCAAGTGTGACTAATGTAAAGACGACGATGATAATTTCTCAATTTGTTTGGCGTTGAAACGTGCGTGATGGATCGTTGTGGCATTGTCTGCATCTGAAAACCATTCTAATGTGGATTTGGAAACGTTTTAGTCGTAATTGCCGGGCACTTATCACTCGCATCTCTGCTGCAGAGAAGTAGGTAACAGAACGCTGCAACTTGTCAGCTAAACAGCGTCCTTCTCTTTGTACTCCTCTTCCTACTCCTCTAACCACTACTACTATTCCTCCTCCTGCTTCTGCTTCTCCTCCTCCTCATCCTCTGAGTCGTTTTTACATTAAGTCAAGTTTTGACTAAATGCTTTAACATAGAGGGGGAGTCGAGACAAGGGTCGTGGTGTCCGTGTGTGTGTGCGTGCGTGTGTGTGTGTGTGTGTATGTGTATGTGTGTGTGTATATGTTTGTGTTTGTGTATGTGTAGAGCGATTCAGAGAAAACTACTGGACCGATCTTCATGAAACTCTACATGAGAGTTCCTGAGTATGATATACCCAGACGAGTTTTTCATATTTTGGATAAATATCTTTGATGAGATGACGTCATATCCTGTTGTTGTTTTTTTGAGGCCGCACTGTCACACCTTCATTTTTCGATCAAATTGATTGAAATTTTAGCCAAGCAATCTTCGACGAAGCCCGGACTATGGGATTGCATTTCAACTTCAAAGCTTAAACATTAATTAATACATTTGTTTTTAAAAAAATCTCAAAATGCCAATTAAAATTAAGATTTTAGTAATCGATCCACAAATGATTTCATTGTATTCTGTATTGTTCCCTAATTCCAAAAATATATAGATATGTTATGTTTGGATAAAAACAAAAACAAGCTCAGAAAGTTAACAAGAATACAAAAAAGCGCGCTTTCCTGATTAGCGCAATACGCTACCGCGCTATACTGGTTTGTCAATTTCACATCGTTTTGTACGTGAAAAATGAGCGATGTCCTTGTCGCCTGATTGACGAAGCTGTATTGTCTTGGTGAAAAAATGCAGTGCGTTTCATTCAATTTCATTCTGTGAGTTCTACAGCTTGACTAAATGTAGTAGTTTTGCCTTACGCGACTTGTTATGTGTGTGTTAGGAGCAAATTGACGTGAGTATAATACTGAACAAATAAATTACTGGCTGTTACCCATAGTACCTATTCATTCACCACGTGAAAGCTTTTAGGAGAAACAGCCAAATTGAACTAACACTTATCTTGTTTTCTAACATTAAATTGTAGCCTGGTGTTTTAAAATTGCATTTCACATATATTTTTAACTGGCAAATTGTATAGATTGAAGGATGTTTCTCGCTTAATGTACAGAAAAAAGCATCCATCCTGCTGCGGATAAATCACTCTGCATTTCATTCATCATCATCATCATCATCATCATCATCATCATCATCATCATCATCATCATCATCATCATCATCATCATCATCATCATCATCATCATCATCATCATCGTCGTCGTCGTCGTCGTCGTCGTCGTCTTCTTTGCCATCGTCGTCAACGTCATCATCATCATCATCATCATCATCATCATCATCATCATCATCATCATCATCATCATCATCATCATCATCATCACCACTAACACACGAGCGTGAGCCCGTTACGTCTTTTTGTTTTGTTTTGTTTTGTTTTGTTTTGTTGTTGCTTCTCTGGTATCACTTTGTCATTTTTTCCCCGTTGTCTTGTGTTCTGCAGAATGTGGATTTTAGCCATTAGTATCCAGCTTCAATGTCGTCTAGTGCAAAACTTCACAGATGAAATGCTCCGGCGGTAATGTTATTAAAGGACGGTGAAATTCAATTGTGGATGTGCAACAAAGAACTTGCGACTTTGCCAAGGTTATGGATCAAAACAAGAACACATGATTATTTACGGAACCGGAGGTCAGAAATGGAACAATAGACGGCTTATAGTTTAGTGCAATAGCGTAATTGCGTATGACAATGTTGATACGTTCAATCAAAATAGTGTTGCGAACAGCATACCTACTCGTACACCACTAAGGACAAACACAAGTTGTGGTAGTGCTGATTTTGGTTGGAGGTGAGGCGTTCCATATCAGTTGGGCCTTAACCACACTTACACATGGCAAATAGTCCTCTGTCCATGGATATCGAATATGAAAAAATGTCCTATTGTTGTTGTTGTTGGTGGTGTTGTTGTTGTTGTTGTTGTTGTTGTTGTCGTTGTCGTTGTTGTTGTTGTTGCTGTTGTTGTTGTTGGTGGTGGTGTTGGTGTTGTTGTTGTTTTTGTTGTTGTTGGTGGTGGTGTTGGTGTTGTTGTTGTTGTTGTTGTTGTTGTCGTTGTCGTTGATGATGATGATGTTGTTTTTCGTTTGTTTTTTTTGCTGTATTTTCATAATTGTTCATTGCCTTCTTCTTAGTTTTCTTTTCTTTCGCGATCTTTATTTGTCGTCGTTTGAAACTGAAACTAAACCTGAGAGAGAGATAGGATAAGACACGCTAAGATAAGATCAGATGTCATATAGTACTGTAAGGTGACTCTCATGCACATTCGATGATAGCCAGTTTGAGTAATTCGGCTGGAAATTAATGACTTCAGAGATAGACAGACCCAAATGCGAGAAAAGAACAAATTTAAATTAGAAGTGTTACAATGTGAACACACGTTGTGTAACCAGTTGTGCACACTGGGTATGCTACTATTTAATTCTAGTAGCAAAAGTAGCACACATTACTTACTTACTTATGCCTTTGACCCCGTCCGGGACATAGGCAGCCAACAAGAGCTCACCAGGCACACCGATCCTGGGCTACTCCCAGGGCCGAAATGTTCCTTGTATCTCTTGTTGACGTTTCTGTAACGGGTGCTTTTTTCCATGGATGAGTTGTTAGCCCTTCGCAGAACCCCCAACCTGGAGGGCCAGGGTGTATACTTATTCTGGCCCCATTCACCTCAGACCTGTCCGGCGTGGTTACACCTGCCAGGAGCACTATGAAGGCTCCGGCCGGCATAGCTCTTTGGATCATCAGGGCACACAAGCTGCTACGCCACAGCAAGGCATATACACCAGTAGCAGAAAAGTAGCACACATAGTAAACACTAAATAATGTCTACCGTGTGTTCTACTTTTGAAATAAAAATTATATAGTGTCTCACACAGTGTTCACAATTGCCAAGTTATACAAAGTGTGTTGACATTGGAACATTTCTAGTTTAGAGTGTATACGATGTACCTGGAATACTAAGTTGCATTATACTTTGCATTGTACTCTCTATGTGCATGTGCTCAGATGGCTACACTTTATACCAACAGGTACAAGCAGACATGTCTACTGATTCGATTTTACCATAGTAACTACTTTAAAAAACACACAACTTTTTAGTAGCTGCGGGCGCCATACAAATTCTACGGTAACATGTACTAGAATCTCAAACAAATGTGACCCTCCACCACGGAATGAGTCGCATGTCACCTTTGCATGATTTTCATATTTTTACATTGTCCTAAAGAGTTTTTTTACTCTCTATCCAGTGATGAAACCCGTTTTAGAAAAGAGCGAAAACTGTTTGAGTTATAAGCCTGTGGCTAAGGTGACCCTCACACTGTTACCAGACACTCCCCGGACTTAAGCCTAGCGCAGAACCGCGCGAGGTGACATGCGACTCATTTCGTGGTGGAGGGTCACAAATGAGGCAGAGCGCTGTTTAGAGATCTGATAAACAAAGGGAAGTAAGCGATTTAAATGCATACGACATGTGTAATAGCGTAAGTGAGAGTTATCCGGAACCATTCTCCTAGCACCTGAGAGCATATAACAAGCATTGAAATTAACAAGCGACTTTTATCCTTGTACAATGTACGTTCCCTAAGAGTTCTACACAGATATGTTTGTGGAGAAAAGGTATTGACATTGTGGCAGTCCTTTGTCTAGCTAGTATTGTTGAAACGCCTTGTTCTTGCTCCTACTTCTTGCCAAACGCATGGATGTCGCTCTATTGTTTGTTGTTTAAACTGAGAGAATCGAACAGCCCTGAAGTTGTTGTTTGTTTCCCCCATAGATATAGAGAATACTACATGGCTTGCTGTGTCGTACCAGATTTACACGAGGTTTTTTTTCAAATATTGAACTGCGAGCGAAAGCGAGCTGTTCACTATTTGAAATAGCAACGAGTGTAAATCTGGTACGACACAGCAAGCCATGTAGTATTCTGTTTATCCTACATACTGTACTTACGTGTATTTTACTGAAAATTTCCTGCAGTCGAGGCAGCTAAATTGAACACACTTGTTTTGGAACATCCATCTCTTCTAAATCCTCCTGCAATCTATTACGTCAAAGCAAAGAAACGTCACTCTGAAAGTGCGGCGTGACGTGTTATAGTTCTAAAGATTCATCGAGGGTAATTAGCGAGCGCAATTTTTGTTTCTATAATGACGTTTGTCTCGGTGACTTTGGCATCATAAGCCGTGGAAAAACAGGTCCCTGCCAGACTTGCTTGACATGACCTCATTTACATGATATTCACACGTGTGATTTGAACGATTATTATCTCACGGGTGTCTCTCTCACGTACGTAGGATAAATGGTAGTTTTTAGCGGTATGGGTTTTCTTCAACAGTTACAAATTACGTCTTGGTTGAAAAAAAGAGCTAATCCACTACAGACCCGAAGTAGCATGCTAACAATTGATCGCCGAGCAGGTTCTGTTGTGACAACAAAAGCGACTCGATGTAAGTGTATGTTTACATGTTGTCTCCTTTGCTTTGCCTCTCTAGTTTCTAATGTTCCCCCCGTTTGTTTTGTTTTGAAAGTTGTCTTCGAACAGAACATTGCACAACAGCCGCGGTATGTATTCTCCCACCTTAATCTTGCATTTGTTTCTTTCTCATTTCTTTCTTTCTCTCCCTATCTTTCTTCTTTCTTCTTCTTCTTCTTCTTCTTCTTCTTCTTCTTCTTCTTCTTCTTCTTCTTCTTCTTCTTCTTCTTCTTCTTCTTCTTCTTCTTCTTCTTCTTCTTCTTCTTCTTCTTCTTCTTCTTCTTCTTCTTCTTCTTCTTCTTCTTCTTTTGCAGAGTGATTGAAAAGAATGTTATGGATCTTTTTAGTGGAATTTTAAACTGTTAGTAATTAAGATGATGTCTATGTTTTAAACCACCTGACACTGCGAGGCAATTTTCCTTGTTTTTTATAAGGACATTAACATCTTTGAGTCTTGAGTCTTGAGTCTTTGAGTATTGAGTCTTCTTCTTCTTGTGCGTTCGATATTAACGGCCGTCATATTCTCAGGTCGGTGGCTGCCATGAAGTCCGCAGTCTTCTGCAGTTCGGCAGCGGGTCCCCAGAGCTTGGTGGTGCCCAGGCTGGTGTCTTCTGGCCAGTAGTGCTGGCGTGCTGTCTCCAGATGTGGGCATGTCTGTAGAGCTTGGTGCCCAGGCTGGTGTCTTCTGGCCAGTAGTGCTGGCGTGCTGTCTCTAGATGTGGGCATGTCTGTAGAGCTTGGTGCCCAGGCTGGTGTCGTCTGGCCAGTAGTGCTGGCGTGCTGTCTCCAGATGTGGGCATGTCTGTAGAGCTTGGTGCCCAGGCTGGTGTCTTCTGGCCAGTAGTGCTGGCGTGCTGTCTCCAGATGTGGGCATGTCTGTAGAGCTTGGTGCCCAGGCTGGTGTCTTCTGGCCAGTAGTGCTGGCGTGCTGTCTCCAGATGTGGGCATGTCTGTAGAGCTTGGTGCCCAGGCTGGTGTCGTCTGGCCAGTAGTGCTGGCGTGCTGTCTCTAGATGTGGGCATGTCTGTAGAGCTTGGTGCCCAGGCTGGTGTCTTCTGGCCAGTAGTGCTGGCGTGCTGTCTCCAGATGTGGGCATGTCTGTAGAGCTTGGTGCCCAGGCTGGTGTCGTCTGGCCAGTAGTGCTGGCGTGCTGTCTCTAGATGTGGGCATGTCTGTAGAGCTTGGTGCCCAGGCTGGTGTCGTCTGGCCAGTAGTGCTGGCGTGCTGTCTCTAGATGTGGGCATGTCTGTAGAGCTTGGTGCCCAGGCTGGTGTCGTCTGGCCAGTAGTGCTGGCGTGCTGTCTCTAGATGTGGGCATGTCTGTAGAGCTTGGTGCCCAGGCTGGTGTCGTCTGGCCAGTAGTGCTGGCGTGCTGTCTCTAGATGTGGGCATGTCTGTAGAGCTTGGTGCCCAGGCTGGTGTCGTCTGGCCAGTAGTGCTGGCGTGCTGTCTCTAGATGTGGGCATGTCTGTAGAGCTTGGTGCCCAGGCTGGTGTCGTCTGGCCAGTAGTGCTGGCGTGCTGTCTCTAGATGTGGGCATGTCTGTAGAGCTTGGTGCCCAGGCTGGTGTCGTCTGGCCAGTAGTGCTGGCGTGCTGTCTCTAGATGTGGGCATGTCTGTAGAGCTTGGTGCCCAGGCTGGTGTCGTCTGACCAGTAGTGCTGGCGTGCTGTCTCTAGATGTGGGCATGTCTGTAGAGCTTGGTGCCCAGGCTGGTGTCGTCTGACCAGTAGTGCTGGCGTGCTGTCTCTAGATGTGGGCATGTCTGTAGAGCTTGGTGCCCAGGCTGGTGTCTTCTGGCCAGTAGTGCTGGTGTGCTGTCTCTAGATGTGGGCATGTCTGTAGAGCTTGGTGCCCAGGCTGGTGTCTTCTGACCAGTAGTGCTGGCGTGCTGTCTCTAGATGTAGGCATGTCTGTAGAGCTTGGTGCCCAGGCTGGTGTCTTCTGGCCAGTAGTGCTGGTGTGCTGTCTCTAGATGTGGGCATGTATGTAGAGCTTGGTGCCCAGGCTGGTGTCTTCTGGCCAGTAGTGCTGGCGTGCTGTCTCTAGATGTGGGCATGTCTGTAGAGCTTGGTGCCCAGGCTGGTGTCTTCTGGCCAGTAGTGCTGGCGTGCTGTCTCTAGATGTGGGCATGTCTGTAGAGCTTGGTGCCCAGGCTGGTGTCGTCTGACCAGTAGTGCTGGCGTGCTGTCTCTAGATGTGGGCATGTCTGTAGAGCTTGGTGCCCAGGCTGGTGTCGTCTGACCAGTAGTGCTGGCGTGCTGTCTCTAGATGTGGGCATGTCTGTAGAGCTTGGTGCCCAGGCTGGTGTCTTCTGGCCAGTAGTGCTGGCGTGCTGTCTCTAGATGTGGGCATGTCTGTAGAGCTTGGTGCCCAGGCTGGTGTCGTCTGACCAGTAGTGCTGGCGTGCTGTCTCTAGATGTGGGCATGTCTGTAGAGCTTGGTGCCCAGGCTGGTGTCGTCTGACCAGTAGTGCTGGCGTGCTGTCTCTAGATGTGGGCATGTCTGTAGAGCTTGGTGCCCAGGCTGGTGTCGTCTGACCAGTAGTGCTGGCGTGCTGTCTCTAGATGTGGGCATGTCTGTAGAGCTTGGTGCCCAGGCTGGTGTCGTCTGACCAGTAGTGCTGGCGTGCTGTCTCTAGATGTGGGCATGTCTGTAGAGCTTGGTGCCCAGGCTGGTGTCTTCTGGCCAGTAGTGCTGGCGTGCTGTCTCTAGATGTGGGCATGTCTGTAGAGCTTGGTGCCCAGGCTGGTGTCGTCTGACCAGTAGTGCTGGCGTGCTGTCTCTAGATGTGGGCATGTCTGTAGAGCTTGGTGCCCAGGCTGGTGTCGTCTGACCAGTAGTGCTGGCGTGCTGTCTCTAGATGTGGGCATGTCTGTAGAGCTTGGTGCCCAGGCTGGTGTCTTCTGGCCAGTAGTGCTGGCGTGCTGTCTCTAGATGTGGGCATGTCTGTAGAGCTTGGTGCCCAGGCTGGTGTCTTCTGGCCAGTAGTGCTGGCGTGCTGTCTCTAGATGTGGGCATGTCTGTAGAGCTTGGTGCCCAGGCTGGTGTCTTCTGGCCAGTAGTGCTGGCGTGCTGTCTCTAGATGTGGGCATGTCTGTAGAGCTTGGTGCCCAGGCTGGTGTCGTCTGGCCAGTAGTGCTGGTGTGCTGTCTCTAGATGTGGGCATGTCTGTAGAGCTTGGTGCCCAGGCTGGTGTCGTCTGGCCAGTAGTGCTGGCGTGCTGTCTCCAGATGTGGGCATGTCTGTAGAGCTTGGTGCCCAGGCTGGTGTCGTCTGGCCAGTAGTGCTGGCGTGCTGTCTCTAGATGTGGGCATGTCTGTAGAGCTTGGTGCCCAGGCTGGTGTCGTCTGGCCAGTAGTGCTGGCGTGCTGTCTCTAGATGTGGGCATGTCTGTAGAGCTTGGTGCCCAGGCTGGTGTCGTCTGGCCAGTAGTGCTGGCGTGCTGTCTCTAGATGTAGGCAGGTCAAAAAGTTAACAACAATTGTTGAGTATTGTCTTGAGACGTTACTAATTGCTTGACATACAAAGACTACCCGAGTCCCAGTACAATACAGTAATATATCACACACGTCTCTTCGTGACTTGCACACAGTCTGTAATCAACATAGTTATTTTCCGACCTTTGGTGGAAGGTGTCCAACAACACAAAATTCCCAATAAGAAAATTGATTTATGGTAAAGTCATCGACCCAATAATAAACAAAAAGAATTAATCCAAAATATCGCAATTGTTCGGTTACTCGGGACAAAATGTTAAATCCGAAACTTTCTCATTTCCCCCCCAAAAAAGAGTGCAACAACGTATTGGACATGAAAATGTCGTGAGGGTTTTCCTGATATTAAAGCACACAGCGTGTCGAAATCATACATCAAACTTGACAAAAAAATCAGAGCTACATATTCGCCAGGGAGATGTTTCTGATTTCGAAAAGAGTCGACTTTGGTCCTTTGGTAATCATAACCACCAACCAGAATATAGCTCTCACACTTCGTTTGAACTTGTGCAGCTCAAAGCTGCCATTGTTTGCATGGCGCCATGTTCTATCGTTTTGAAGCTATATGCGAAGTAACCCCTTGAGACTACCTAGTCATCGCTCCTTCCTTTGCACTTTTCGCCAGCCATGCGAACAGGTTTCAATTAAGGCTTTGAAGGTATATGTGAAGAACTTTAAAAGATCACACACAGACGCGAACACTCAGTCCACCCCCCCCCCTTCTCTCACCCTACACACTCACTGCAGCACACAAAAGCAACTAAAACACTAGCTTAATTTCCACACGATCCTATCCCCAATCAACACCAGCCCCCCCCCCCCCCCCCCCCCCCAGCCCCCCCACCCCCAACACACACGCATCCATCCACTCTGTTTTATTTTATTTTATAGAAAACGTCATTGTTCAATGGAATAACCATGTTCAACTCGAAAAAATTGTAAACGGACATTCAGGGATGGTTGCCTTTCGCTCTTTGCAAAGCTAATATTGATTGGTCGTCGCAACAAGCATTGCGATAGCAGCGATAGCTCGCAAGTCTCAACCAATCGGCTGTGCCAAATCTTGATGTCGCCCGCGCTACGCCTCAAGCAGAATAAATAGCTACAGCGTATTTTGTTGTCATAACGCATTATTTGCCTGTTACAGTACTTATTAAATTGTGGTTTTAATGAAAGCTGTAACATGCAAATAATGCGTGTCGTATCCTTGTGTTTTTTTAACTTCATAACTTTGAATTGATCCATTTCCGTCAATCTTACATGCAGAGTCGGCAAAATCACAAGGTGCACTAAGCGTTAGCTGGTCCACGTCTCTGATAAACGAAGTGTGTGCTTGGAGGCTTAGAATTCCAATAACACAGCTTTGAATACAAGGTGTTTGTTTCTGAAAGCAACATGTTTTCAAGAAGTCGTAATACGGGCACTGTGAGCTATAGTTTCAATGGTCACTTTAATTCAGCACAAAGAAAATATACGAGGAACATGTTAGACACCAACTTAGTTACATCATGCATTTTGGGAAGCTGTTCAAGTGATAGACCTACTACCCTTCTGCTTGTTATGCAGTCTGTATCCTTTGTGTTATGACAACAAAACACCATATAGCTATTTATCCGGCATGCACCTGCTTTGAAGTATCAATCAAGCTTAAACATAGCTGAAATGACTCGATTATGAAAGCAGAACCCACACACGAGTTCGAGTGCAAACTTCCATTTGACATTTTGGTGGCGTTTTAGCATAATGAATGTTCTGACGAAATCGTTTTGAATTATTTGATAACCGAGCCTCTCTATTTTCCTGGAGTTGTTCTTTGTTCTGGAGATCCTCAGTCGTGCATGACGTTTATATTTGTTCTCTAGCAGCAAACAGTGTGTGTTCAAACCCCAACATCTAGCAGAAAATAATGGTCAGTTAAAATCATAGTGATAATTGAAAACTATTTTAGTGAAAAAGCAAGGACATATTTTCAGCCTTGTTTTGTTGAAACTTGTCAGAAAAATATTGCGATCTTGACTGAGAAATTAGTTTGTCCTTGAAAATGACTCGAGAGTAAAGGACAACTATCTCACCCGCAGCTTTTTTCAAAATTGGAAAAAGGACAGCACTTTCGTTTTCCAGCTGAAGAACATATAACCATAAAACAAGATTAGTTAATATTGTGTTTGATATATCATCCTGCGCGTGAGAAACACACACACAAAGTTGTTGTGAAATGAAAAACGACTTAACTCTGCTTAAAAGAGAGAGAAAACCAGATTATTGCAAGGTAATTTAATGTAACTAAAATAAGATTTCAACGGCGGATATCACTAACTCTACTGACTGACTATTCTAGTTCTATGTCCCTTTTTTTTCTCCAAAATTGTAATCAATCAATAAACGCGTGATAACAAACATGGTAACTGTGTGTTTTCTGTGTGTACACATACTTTCTCATTTACATGCTTTACCTTAAATAAGAGACAATAAACAATTTGTTTCTAATTAATAAAACGTCAGACTAACGAAATCTCAAAACAACATGATTTCCAAAAATAATGTCCAGTGTTAATCGTGAATCGTTTTTTTTAAAAATAATTACGCACATCTTTGCGATTAAAATAATATGATTAATCTTCTTCATATTTTTGCTGTTACTTTTAATACCAAAAAGCACATCTGTAACATTCAACCTTATTCTTTCGCCAATGTCCTTGTTGATCCATGCAATTGCCCTATTCTTAGACAGGTGTAGGTAATATGCTATCTTGGATCTTAGCCACAGGTATTATATATAACAAGATGCGTGGAATCTTCGGTGTTTTTCCCCTCTTCGTAATTTTAAAGTTCTGCACTTTGAAGGAGTCGGCAGTTGGTGAGTAAAACCTAAAATGACAATGGTGTTTTCTTAATTTTCGTTTTCATCTTTAAAATGGATTCTCTAATTCTCTGTTGAATGCGCAGTCTATCTTTTTTTGTACTGTCTATCTGTCTGTCTATCTATCTATCTATCTATCTATCTATCTATCTATCTATCTATCTATCTATCTATCTATCTATCTATCTATCTATCTATCTATCTATCTATCTATCTATCTATTTATCTATCTATCTATCTATCTATCTATCTATATATCTATCTATCTATCTAATCTAGAAGAAGAAGAAGAAGAAGAAGAAGAACAAGAACAAGAACAAGAACAAGAACAAGAAGAACAAGAACAAGAAGAACAAGAACAAGAAGAACAAGAAGTAGAACAAGAAGAACAAGAACAAGAAGAAGAAAAAGAAGAACAAGAACAAGAAGAACAAGAAGTAGAACAAGAAGAACAAGAACAAGAAGAAGAACAAGAAGAACAAGAAGTAGAACAAGAAGAACAAGAACAAGAAGAACAAGAAGAACAAGAAGTAGAACAAGAAGAACAAGAACAAGAAGAAGAAAAAGAAGAACAAGAACAAGAACAAGAAAAACAAGAACAAGAAGAACAAGAACAAGAACAAGAACAAGACACCCGTAGCACACACATTTCTGCCTTCCTAAGAGGCTTTATACCGCAGCATGTCTGGCTCTTAGGAAGGGCCTATACCGCGTCATGGCGTGACATTCCGCGTGGTTCCTTCCTTCTAAGAGGACGCTACGGTTGTGTTCCTCTTCTTCTTTTTCTTCTTCTTCTTCTGCTTAGTAATATTTATTGATTGGCTAGTTATTATGACTATCGGTAAAACACTATCAAAACGAGCAGCAACATCATCCGCTCGCAACCTGCAACACCCTTCTTGACAAGTGCCCTATTGAATGTGATCGAAAAGAGGGTTGTAATCTAAAAAAGGAACCGAAGAACATGATCAGTAAACCGGAAGGAAACACGCGGAATGTCACGCCATGACATGCTGCGGTATGAAGCCTCTTAGGAAGGCAGACATGTGTGTGCTACGGTTGAAGAAGAAGAAGAAGAAGAAGAACAAGAACAAGAACAAGAACAAGAACAAGAACAAGAACAAAAAGAATAACAAAAAGAATAACAAAAACAAAAAGAAGAACAAGAGGAAGAACAAGAACAAGAACAAGAACAAGAAGAACAAGAACAAGAAGGAGAAGAAGAAGAGTACACCCAGAGACTGTAACACCAACTGCCGATAGGAAGCAGAGAGATGGGAGAGACACAGTGTACATTGACACGAAATATACATGTTCGTGACTCTTGCCAAACTTGATGAGTTCTGCATCGGCGTTTAGGTTATTTGTCATGATCCTCTCAAACTGTTTTTCTTCCTGTGCATGTGGAATGTTCACAATGTGGACACAACTGCCGTTTGTATATAATAACAATACAAGAATCTACTGTACACGTTAATGTACAACGTTTGATTACCATCCCTAAATGTTTTCAGCGGAATTGCAATATGCTCAAATAAAGGTACCTTCAAATCAGTTTTACCGGACAAAAACGGAAGGGACTAATACAAAATCGACGAAAAATCACAACAGGCAAAACATTGCAATTTTTTTACAAACGAGAAGAAAGTCGAATCAATCATTTTCCCAGAACATTGACTTTCTTCTGGCATGTCAAATTTGCAAAGATTTGCCTTTTGTGATTTTTCATCGATTTTGTAGTGGTCCCTTCCGTTTTTGTCCGGTGGATTTTGTGGGTACCCTTATTTGAGCGGCGGTCACGTGATCCCTGTAAAAGAAATCTTTAATCCGAAAGGTAATTCAGAAATTTAAGTGAACACCATGAACTTGCATGGGCAGTTTGAATAAAACGACACGGGAAATAATGCTTTAATGTGGGCGCGAAATTTGTCGCAA
>NC_090253.1:44729620-44732120 GCF_037325665.1 Littorina saxatilis | reverse complement strand
AAACCATCATACTCTAGAAACTGTGTATTAGATCCTTCCCCTTCTGCCGCTGGGTGTCAAGTGTCCCGTACTCGTGTCTCTGTCAGACAACCTAGCCAAAATACACGTGACTGACCTTGTCACAAAACCAGTCCAGCTATACACAATTCTGCCTCCCCAAGCAGAAAAAAGACACGAGAAACTCAATCCGTGAAAATCCCGTGTGCGCTGTCAGCAAAAAACCGTCAGCCCTATGATAGCAGAAACCCGCACTGTGAAGCTCGTGCGTTTCAAAACATCCGTGTTCGTTGAGCACTGTCAGCAAACTCTGCTGTGTCCAATATCACGCACAGGCGCTTTCTATCATAACCGACCAAGAACAGGCACTCCACTGAGTGACACTTTCTTGGTCTCTGTCACCCGATCGTGACACACCTCCCCTCTTCAAGACGAAACCTCGGTTTCGCTCACAGTCATGTTCTCTTCTACTGCCCGAGAGAGAAAGTCAGCTCCAACATTGTTGGCGCCCGGAATGACGCGTACCGTGAATTGGTACGGTTGGAGAATCAACGCCCAGCGCATAAGTCTGGCGTTTGCCAACCTTGCAACCTGAAGATATTGCAGAGGTTGATGGTCCGTTTCCAGACAGAAAGGTCGTCCTCAAGAACGAGCAACCCCTCGTTTCACCCCTGATGACTGCAACCTTCTCTGTCTTCTTGTCTTTGTTCTTCTGGTCTTTGTTCTTCTCCCCGTAGGCTGTCCTCTCTATGTAGGCGCGCAGCAGGTTGGCGTGGTACAGGCGTGCTTTCCCGTGCATCATGATCCTGTAGTCGTTCTGGCCCACCCTCGCTGTCACCTCAAAAGGTCCTTGCCACTGCAGTTGTAGCTTGTTGTGTTTGACAGGTAGAAGTAGCAACACCCGTTCTCCAATCTTGAAGCTGCGCGGCCGTGCCTTGCGGTCGAATCCTCGCGCGTAACGCTGTGCTGCTCTTCCCAGGTTCTCTTGAGCCAGTTTGCAGGTCTCTTCAATCCTGTTCCTGAGTTCTACTATGTAGGTCGCTGTCGTCTGCACCTCCTCGTCAGCTTCTTCGTCTGTCCAAGCCTGACGCAGGATAGCCATGGGACCGCGTACCTGTCTGCCGTACAACAACTCAAATGGGGAAAAGCCCAAGCTCTCCTGAGGAACCTCGCGGTATGCAAAAAGCAATGCTGGGATGTACCTGTCCCACGTGCGTGGTTTCTCCTGAGCTAGTTTCCTCAGCATGGTCTTCAAGGTGCCATTGAACCTCTCCACCAGTCCGTTGCACTGAGCATGGTAAGGAGTGGTGAAGTGCTGCTCCAGTGATAGCAGTCGTGCTGCCTCCGCCATCACCCCTCCCGTGAACTGCGTGCCTCTGTCGGTGAGTACCTCTGATGGAATTCCCAGCCGGGACCACATAGTAACCAGAGCCTCAGCTACTCGCGTGGCTTCAATCGATTTCAGAGGGATCGCCTCTGGGTATCGAGTAGCGTAGTCCACCATGGTCAAAATGTATCTGTTTCCGTCCTCAGACGCAGGCAAGATGGGCCCGATGATGTCCACTGCCACCCGACGAAAGGGTTCGTCGATGAGCGGCATCTTCTCCAAGGGGACCTTCCTCACCCTTCCTTTGGCAACCACCTTCTGGCACTTATCGCAGGACGCACAGAAACGTCGGACATCCGTGCAGATGCCTGGCCAGTAAAAGTGGCGCCAGACACGATCCGTGGTCTTCTTGGTACCAAGATGACCTCCCAGAATCGAGTCGTGTGCCGTTGCCATGACACCCTCGCGAAACTCGCGAGGCACGACAACCTGTTTGAATGCACCTTCCTTGTTGCTGAACTCACGGTAGAGCAACTTCTTGTCCCTGAGGAACCTTGACCTCCCATGCTTCCCGCTCAGCTTCACCTTCCCCGACTTCGCGTGCTCCCGAGGAGTAGCTAAGGTCGGGTCAGAATCCTGAGCCTTCGCGAGAAGCGCGGGGGACACGTTCCCCAGGGCAGCTCGTGCAGCAGGTAGGGGTTTGAGAGGTTTGTCCTCTCGCTCCGCCTGTGCCCGCGTGAGCACTGAAATGACGTCGGGAGACCGGTAAACGGGAACCTCCCTGGTGACGCCGTCCACAAACTGAACCCGGTTTCCAATGAGCAGGTCGCATGGAGGATCGTCCATGACGACGGCCACAATGGTCCCCGTGAACAACGGGGTTACGACCTTGATCACTGCCGTGTTCAAATCGTAAGCGTGAGATGCCTCGGCCATTCTCACCCTGATGCTGTCTCCTGTGTAGGCCATAGCTGGAACTAGACTCGCCCGAACCACTATCATGTCTGCTCCTGTGTCCCGCAGACCGTCGCCCTTCACTCCGTTAACGTAGACGTTACAGTGGGGCTGGAAATGTTTCCTGGAGCACGGAACGCAGAGTTGTGGAATGGTGCATGAGCTCGTGACGTCCCTGAACTCCTCACTGCCAACAAAGTGAACGCCCTTCTGGTCAGCCTG
>NC_090253.1:44704802-44729420 GCF_037325665.1 Littorina saxatilis | reverse complement strand
CCATGCGGGAAAGCGAGATCTGTGCTGAAAATAACACGTTTTCAATTTCCGACAGCTTTCAATATATGGCATATTATTGAAAATGGAAACTACAGAAATGAAGTTGGATTCTTTGTCTTTTACCCCATGCCATTTGTTTGCAAAATGTGCTTGGATTGAATGCGTGTGCGTGAATCACAAATACTCTCTCCGGATTTTCGGACAGCCGTGACGCGACCGCCATTACTACTTGCTCTTCAACTTTTTGTGGTGTTTCCCTTTCGGCGTTGTATTTTCTAAAAATAGTTTCATTCAACGATCGGAAACCAGTGTCGACTGCTAAAGAAAGAGTCCCTTTTCTTTCTAGGGGGGGTATTTTTTAGATTAAATCGATGGTGGATTTTAGACATGGACAATAAAAAATTGCCCAACTTTAACCTTTCGTAACTTAAAAACAACTCAAACGATCGTAGTCGTAAAAGATGCGCTAGAAAGTCCGATTTCTTGTGAATCCTCCAAATATGGAAGTTTCCGTTTAAGATTCATGCGCGCGAAGCGCGAGCCAATCAAAACCGAGGACCTGCAAAACCGGTAAAATCCGTTGCGTTGATCGCGAGTCATGGCGGAGTATTCAAGCGAAGCGATGGTGACGCACGCTTCGAGACAATTTGTGGAAGAAATCAAACCCATCCTTGGTAAGTGTTGATGTTTTTCTGTTCATTTAGTGTTTAGAAGTTGATCTGTCGAACCATTCTGCTGAATTTAGCGTTTTGAGTGCGTAGTTTTCATTTTGATGATAGTAGTTTGTGCTGGGTCATTTTGTATTGGGTGTTGAAATGGGGGTACTCGATAAACGACCTAAGTTATTTTTTGCCTTTCGCCGTACATGTGATATATTTGTTTCAAACTAATCTTGAATTATTACTCCGATGGTTTTTGTTTCTCAGTTGTTGTTTTCTTGAGGATTAAATTAGGATTAAAAGGAATAATTGTTCCTTTGCTAAAACCGGAAGTGCAAGACTAGGCCTAGCAACGAGTAGCGTAGCTTACATGCACTGACCCTAGCGCATCTCCATTCCTTCTTCCTTTTCCCCCAGTTAATCAGAGTTTATGGTCCATCAAACTTGTGTGATTACTAATTTGTTTCTCATGACAAGCAAGGTGATATAATAAATTAGAAACGAGTTAAAAAATAACCAAATACATGACAGAAAAACAAAGCAAACTTTTGTTTTGGGACAAAAGTAAAACTGAAAGTAAACAGGCCTTCATGGTGGCTTCCAGTAAGTTCGTCACACGGTAGATTCGTCACCGGTCCCGGTAACTTCGCCACAGTAGTCCGAGCGCGGCTCTCTCTCTCTCTCTCTCTCTCTCTCTCTCTCTCTCCTCCTTCCACCCCTCCCTCTCCTCACATTGAGTTTCTCTGCCTCCTTGACAGTGAGGTTGAAGTCATAGGACTCCCTCTCTCTCTCTCTTGGTCGCGCGTGTGTGGGTGTTAGTCAGTGTGTGGGTGTGTGTGCGATGGTGTGTGTGAGTGTTTGTGCGTTTGTACGTGCGTGTGTGTGCGTGCGTGTCATGGATATGGGTGTATGTACGTCCGTCCGTCTCTCTCTCTCTCTCTCTCTCTCTCTCTCTCTCTCTCTCTCTCTCTCTCTCTCTCTCTCTCTCTCTCTCGCTCCCTCTCTCAGACTACATGCTTTTGAGAACTGCTCAATGAGTAGATCTCGGGTTGAGAACTGCTCAATGAGTAGATCTCGGGTTTTAAAATAACAACGCTCGGACTGTGTCGTCTGAAAACTGCTCAGTTGAGAACTGCACAATGAGTAGATCTCGGGTTTTAAAATAACAACTCTCTCTCTCTTTCTCTCTCTCTCTCTCTCTTTCTCTCTCTCTAAAAAATGTCAGTGAATCTTGAATCTCTCCCACAAATCAAACATCTGAAAGCATAAGCTCTAAGCTTAACACCCGCCCACCCCTGCCAGTAATTTCGTCACGGGTGACGAATCTACCGCGTGACGAACTTACTGGTAGCCTTCATGGTTTCAGTACAAAAATATTATGAACATAGTATTACATTTTTGTTTTGTTTGTGCGTGTTACAGATGATGCTCACTTCCAGCAAATGAAGTCTGCTTTCACACTCACAGCAACTGGAAGAGGTCGACCACCCAAACTTCAGCTGGTACCACTGACCAACAAGCTATTGTTGCAGCTGGATCTGCTTCGGTTGGAAACAGGGAGGGATTGGAGTGACCTGGTTTAATTTCTCCTCAAAGTGTTTGAGTGAACTTGCTGCAAGGACTTGAAATCAAGGCAGAAATTGAGGGAACAGTGAAAGAAGCAACAAAGCTGGGGAATAAGACTGGATTAGAACTAGAAGCATTTTTGGATATCGACGCAGGGCGTTGCATCATGGGCCGGAATGTTGGGGTTCATTTGCTGAAACATAGGATCACAAGAAACCACCTGCTCAATCCGGACCTTCTGGAAGACCTTGACCGTCCATCAGAACTTGTGAATGGCATGGTGCTCGATCTGATATCGTTCCACAAAAAGGAGAACCTATCGCTGACTTCTGCCAGATTCCTGCATCGGTTGTTTTTGGACACAACATTGTGCTTGCACCATTTTCTTCTTCTGGCAGAACATTCACAGTCGAATCTCCAGCAAACCTGCCTGCCATGTACACCTGTTTCAAGCAGTACTTGACTGACAACTTTGTTTGACTGACTTTGAAGAAGGGGTATATATGCATTTGACTGTCACTTCTCATCCGACTGTGCACTTTGCAAGAATTTAGTTTTCCCCAGAGAACTGTGAACAATGTTAGTAAATTTATCCCACATACGTGAGAGAGATAACCGTGAGATAAAAATCGTTCAAATCACACGTGTGTATATCATGTAAATGAGGTCAACCGGAAGGTCAAGCTATGTAAATTAGTAGTACATGGGATAAACCGGAAGGTCAAGCTAATCCTATCGAGGAAGGATATGCTTTGCTGTTGTTGTTCCTTTTGGTTTCTTTTATCCTGTGGCCACTGCTTTTCTTTTTATCTGGTATATTTTGAAGTGATGGGTTTGATTTCTTCCACAAATTGTCTCGAAGCGTGCGTCACCATTGCTTCGCTCGAATACTCCGCCATGACTCGCGATCAACGCAACGGATTTTACCGGTTTTGCAGGTACTCGGTTTTGATTGTTCGAATATTAAACTTAACAGTGTTGACAAAGGCGAACTACTTTGTCCTAGTTTGAGAGTGTGTGTCATGGCGGAGGAATGAATGTCAAATTGAGTAAAGTGGTTTGAAGTTCTAAAGCGGTTGATCCAAAGGCAATATCGCTGTCGGTGACTTTTAGTTAGATCTGGCACAGAAGTATATAATGTAGGATAAACAGAATACTACATGGCTTGCTGTGTCGTACCAGATTTACACTCGTTGCTTTTTCAAATAGTAAACAGCTCGCTTTCGCAGTTCACTATTTAAACAAGAAGGGCAAAGCCCATACGACTCACATCCTTGACCTTTACATGACCTTGACCTTCAGGGTCAAGGTCAAATAACTAAACCTAGCAATGACATCATACACATACTGCTTTACACATTTTTCCTACCAAAATACATGTGACCTTGACCCAAGGTCAAGGTCATCTAAGGTCATGCAACACAAAGCTGTTAATTCAAGACATAGGAAGTACAATGGTGCTTATTGGCTCTTTCTACCATGAGATATGGTCACTTTTAGTGGTTCACTACCTTATTTTGGTCACATTTCATAAGGGTCAAAGTGACCTTGATCATATGCGACCAAATGTGTCTCATGATGAAAGCATAACATGTGCCCCACATAATTTTTAAGTTTGAAACAGTTATCTTCCATAGTTCAGGGTCAAGGTCACTTCAAAATATGTATACAATCCAACTTTAAAGGACCCTTGCGACCTTGACCTTGAAGCAAGGTCAACCAAACTGGTGTCCAAAGATAGGGCTTACATTGCCCTGTATAGCATACATAGCTAAGGTTGCCATTCTCGATAACTTCAGAAGAAAATGTGAAAAATGGCCGTTTTTAAGACAACAATTACGGCCCCTGTGACCTTGAACTTGAAGTGAGGTCAAGTTGCCGCACATGTTTTTTGAGATCTTGTAACCATACACCATCAGGCCACATCAGGTGTTGATAGACTTAATAGTGTCCAAGAAATATCCAACGTTAAAGTTTTCCGGGCGGACGCCGGGACGGACGGACGGACGACTCGGGTGAGTACATAGACTCACTTTTGCTTCGCATGTGAGTCAAAAAAACAACTCGTGTAAATCTGGTACGACACAGCAAGCCATGTAGTATTCTCTAGATCTTACTTCAATCAATCAATCAATATGAGGCTTATATCGCGCATATTCCGTGGGTACAGTTCTAAGCGCAGGGATTTATATATATATTTTTTTAATTTAAAAAAAAAAAAATTTATGCAATTTATATCGCGCACATATTCAAGGCGCAGGGATAACAGTGACATTTTTATCTAAGCCTATACAATTTTGCCAGGAAAGACCCTTTTGTCAATCGTGGGATCTTTAACGTGCACACCCCAATGTAGTGTACTTGATTGAACACATATTTGTGAAGATAACATTGTAATCAATCTACACACCAAAAATCATGGCTGTATTTTCAGTAGTTTCTGAAATATTTCAATCTGAAATGTGCTACCCCCCTCTGGGGGGGGGGGGGGGGGGGGTTGTCCACTCTTGGGGGATTATTTTCAACATTACACTGAATTTTACTGATGTCTGTAAAGATTACACTGTAATCTATCTACACACCAAAATTTTTCGTTGTATCTTAAATAGTTTCTTAATTATTGGCCTTGAAGTGCGAAAAACTGTAATTTTCCTGTTTTTCCGCTTGACAAATTGAGGTTTTTGACATTTTTGAGGCTCTTATACTCCAAAAGCATTGAACTAAGCTGTCTGAAAAAAAATAGCCATGTTCTACACACATTTGTTTGGAATATGTGAAAGTTTCAGACAGCTGCTATACATATTGTGTGAATTGTGATGACCCAAAGTTGCCCTCCCGTGCAATTTTGCGATGGGTTTAATTGTGTTTTTCGTGAAGTTTGCATGCTTGCTGACAGAAGCCATATGAGATTAGAGGGCTAGAACTATGTGTTTTTTCTATTCTTGGTTGCTGATAACAGATCCTGAAAAGTTGAAAGGGCTGAGGATAACTATGTGGTACCCACATGCTGCTGAAGTTGCCCTATTTTACAGTTTTAAGCAGAGTCGCGACAGCGTATGTACTAAAATATCAAAATCTCAGGAACTAATAAAGGTATCCACTTACTTTTTTTGTGTTTTGCTTGTACTTTATTTTTCTTTCAAGACATCACAAAACATTCACTCTCACTTCAAAACCAAGTTTTGACTGCCGCTACCTAGTTTAAGGAGAAAAAAGATTATGCAGGGAGGAAGAACAGTAAGAACAACAGAATCAGCAGCAACATTCACTAATCTTACTCCACATAACACATAACACTGAATCTCAGTGAAGAGTTAGTGATCCAAATATTTTAATTAAACAGAGAGACACAGAGAGATTGAGAAGGAGACAACAGCTGTGCATGTGCGTGTGTGTTTGTGTGTGTGTGTGTGTGAGGGGAAATTTAGTCATTGAAAACTAAACACTTTCTACTCTTCAATATCAACAGTCATAGACATAAGATTAAGAGCCACTGGGAAAGTTGGACATGAACATGTATATGTTGCAGGTGAGGAGGGGGGGGGGGGGGGGCTGGAGGGTCTTTGTTGTTTGTAGATTATAACTTTAATAGCACAAATTCCTGTTTTGTAACACTGTTATGTATAAGTAGAAATGACTGTGGAATAACTTTCTTCTGTTATATCAGTATGATTATTTGCAAAGTTACCCGGATCATTGTGGCATCCTCTTAATTCTATCACGTCTGAGACTTTAGTAGACGTGCCTGTAGAGGGAAGGGATGGGGGAGGGGGTGGAGGGTGGGCATAGAGAGTGTCGGTGTAATATGAAGGAGGGAGGGGAGAACCATTGGTAAATAAAACTCTTATAATATCAACAGTTCTGAAACTATTTGAGCACGAGTTTCCCATTACCACACAAAGGTGCAGATAGCAACAGATGTTACACTGAGAGTGGGGGGGGGGGGGACTTTTAGAGGGTTAGTTGTTGGACTGTAGTATCTGAATAGCAGTGCTATGGGGTGAGGGTGGTGCTGGGGCGGAGTATGTATCGTATGTAACTTGAATTGGATATTAATAAGCATGATCACTCAGACTAGAGCTAAAGACGGTGTTAATCTTCACAGACATTACATAATATGAATTCACAAGCACGTACCTTTTGTTTTGCCCTTGAGTTTGGTAGAAGGCAATATTGAGTGTCGAACACAAGTTGCATTGATCACTGACACTGCGTCACCCTGCGGTCAATCTCCTCTGATCTGCAGATTGCACCTGCACAAACCCAAACAATGTTATGATCGCAAAAAGCCTGCATAGCCAATGGATCTAAGAACACAAACACTCGATGGATCTAATTAGAGAGTCTGCAAACGAGTCATTTTACGTTGGAAATTCAATGACAATCTGTCAGTCAATGAAGCATAGATCTGTCCCTGCGATTGTTTTTTGCAAGCAGATACATGTTTGAACTTCACTTATCCCGTTATCATTCAACAAATTGATATCTTGCATGATGAATTTTGTGCCGAGGAGCTGAACAAACAATCAAAATCAAGCAAGTGGTACATTCAGAAGACAAACTTCAGTCGCAAAAAACAAACTGACGAGAAAGAACCTAGCTTAATTACTGCTGTATTGATTTCGGCCAAACCAACGCATTTGCATACTGAAGTCATTCCTCCTTTGATTCCAATCATTGTACATGATCTTAATGCAAAAATATATACGAAAACAAGCTGATCGAAATGAGTAACATTGCACCTGCATTGAGTCGATTGACTGTACTGCAAAAGCGAAGGTCGTCTGCGACTGGAGATTTCGAAGTTGAACAGCAGCGTTTCTTCACACTCAGCTGTTGGCTTCCTCGGAAAAGTGAAAAGCGTGACTTGAAATCTAGCGGAAACCACATTGTATCTTTCCGTTTCGGTATTCTTGTGTACTAAAATCCATGAAAAATTTCTTTCGAAAAAGGCGGCCGTCGTTATTTGGGATGCCACCTAGTGTCACACTACTATTTCCGGAGAAAGTGATGAGTGCGCTGATTGGCTGCACCGCTGCACCGGAGCCAAAAAATAGAAACGTGTCCTATTCCTTGCTCCGCACCGCACACACAACTTTCTCCACTCCTGCAACGGAAGTAGCGTCATCTCTCCGCCTGGTGCAGCCTACTCCACCCTTGCTCCGCTTGCTCCACCTGTGTGTGAGCCCCGCTTTAGCTTTGTTGTGCCACTGAGTGGACGGCCTGTAATTAGTTCATAGTCTCCACAACTGCTCCGTAGAATGTAGTGCCGTCTGGCGTGGCTACGAAGCAGGGAAAAGTGGAGACATCAGGCGCCTCACTCAGTCGCTGGTTAGCCGGTTAGCTGGTTACATCACACGATCCGGTTACAGCGTCCGCAGACAACAGCGTCCCGCAGATAGGCAGCAAAAACAGCCAGCAACAGTTGTAGGTAGAAATGAAGAAAGGCTGCAACAAAAAGCCTCGGTGCACTAGACATGTCATGCTACCCCTCACACCCCACCTTTAAACATGCCACCCTGACATATTTCATCGAGCACGTGGGCCTGCACAAACGGACTTTTACAACAACAAATCAGCTATTTTCCTTCCTTCTCTCCATATCTGCAAAAACCATATACAAATTAGTATTTTAGCGTCACAAAGAGCAAATTATGCGCTAACCTGGAAAGAACAACAGAGAGTATTTCATTCCACAAACACAGACTCGTCAACAGCGTTAAATAATGATTTATTACCTCAAAAGCCTATGTAGGTAGCACTCTCATTGAAGCGAAAACCGCTTCCTCCTTTGAATGGCACCTGTTCGTCAACAGCGATATCCCATTCACCCTCTTGCCGAGTCCTTTATGCGGTGAAATTACTTTCCCGCACGGCGCAGAGAATTTGACGACCCGTCAACGTCAGACCGCATGTGAACGGAGAGAAAGTGGTCTCGAACTGAAGTTTTCCTGAAGCCCTCCTGTACATATGCAGAGCGGCGCGTTGAATATCAATGCAGAACTCAAAGCGATGAAGTCCATCAAACTAGCAGGAAATATAAGACACCGACCGTTCTCCCCAGCGGTGAGTTTTCGAGTGTCCAGTTAACATGTCTCAGACAGACAACCTTGACGAAATCACGTGACTAACCCTGTCACATACACCAGTTCAGTCATCGACAATTCTGCCTCGACAGCAGAAATAACCCCCGTGAAATCCGTGCAACACAAAATATCCGTGTTCGTTCTGCGCTGTCAGCAAAACCCACAACCGTTGACAGAAAGCACAGGCGCTTTCTATCGCAATTGACCATGAGAAGGCACCCCACCGAGTGACACTTTCTTGATCCATGTCACTAGATCGTGACACTGTTGACGTGAGGCAGCTCGCGGATGTTGGTCCAGGGCAGCTCGAAGCTCTGCTGAGCTGACGGCGAGTTCGTTGACTGGGACCTGCAGCCTGCTTAACCCGGCACTCCTCTCTTTGGAAACAGGAGTTGCTTGGTCAGCCACCACATCGACATCTTCCCTCATCCACCTGAGAGCTTCGGCACGGACAGCAGCAAAAGTGACAGCCTCACGCCCTCGCACAAAGCGCAGCAGATCTCGTCGTAGAGGATGCAAAAACAGTCCATGGCTGAAATGATCCCGGAGAGCATCATCTGTTAATGTATCAGGAACAACAGCATTAATCTTGACATGCAGAGACTGCAAACTGTGGGCGTATAAAAGAGGGCCCTCCTCTTGTCCCTGGTAGCGCATGAAGAATGACGAAAGCAGTGAAGAAATGCTGGCGTGGTCTCCAAACATGTCCTGTAGAATGGTCAGGACTAGGTCAGCCGTAGCTGTCGCCTGAGGGGGGTGCAGGTTAACCTCCTTCCTCGCAGCCCCAGCGAGGGACTGGATCAACCACTCTGCTCCCTCCCCTCCAAGTGCCGCCATGTTGAAGTAGGAAATGACGCGACGTGCCTCGGTGGTGAAATGGTCCAGGTGACAGCCATCATCACCGCTTGTGAAGACAGGAAGCCTGGGAGGGGGAAATACCTGCCAATGGGGTCGTGGAGCCACGTCGACCGCCATCTTTCCAAATTCTCAACGTCGACCGCCATCTTCCCAAATTCTCAACCTTCGTCTGTCCAAGTAGGCAATATCGACATCTCTTTCTCTTCTTCAGCTAGAAACCTCGGCTTCACCATCTCCTCAGACATGACACTCAACAAGCACATCTCCAACATCTGTAGGTCCGCATACTTTGAACTCCGCAAGATCGCAACCATCCGCCATACTCTGTCCGTTCAAACTACAAACACTCTAGTCTGCTCTCTTGTTCTTTCTAAACTTGACTACTGTAACTCTCTTCTCTCTGGCTGTCCACTCTACCTCCTGCACAAACTACAGAAAGTTCAAAATTCTGCAGCACGCCTGATCCTCAAAGCACGAAAAAAAGATCATGTCACACCACTTCGCCGCACACTCCACTGGTTACCCATCCAAGCCCGCATTGAATACAAACTGTCCACTCTCTGCTTTCACTTCTTCTCTGCCTCGTCTCCTGCTTATTTCTCTGAACTTCTCACTGTATACACTCCTGCTAGACAACTCCGCTCCTCTTCTGATAGCCGCACCCTAGTCATCCCACACACAAAATCAAAAGCATATGGACAACGCACTTTTGCATTTTGCGCATCTACTCAATGGAACTCTCTCCCCTCTCACATTCGCCACTCTCAGTCAGTACAGTCATTCAAGCGAGCACTCAAAACTCACCTCTTCCAGAAACACAACTCCTAAAGTCGCAACATTTTGCCATCCTGTTCTGTAACGGTTCCATCTCTATTCAGCTTGTTATTTTTGTCTTTTGTTTTAAATTATTATAAGTATAATTTTTCACTGCAGTAGTCCTTTAACTTTAACCCTTAGCTGTAGGCTAGATATGCACAAGTCATGTCGGTGCCACATAATGCTGACACACATGTTCCTGTGCATAGTTTATGGATAACGTGTAGTTGGGAAGTTAAGAGTAGAAATAATTAGTATTTAGTGTAGGAGGAGGGTTGGGGTGGGTAGGGAGGGGGTGGGTATGGTTTACTTTGAGCAGGTCGGTTTCAGTTTTAATAAACAATTTTAGAGAATTGTGTATCTTATATTTGAGTCTTTCGTGTTTTAGACATTGATGCATTTAATAGTTTTAACGAGTTGCCTTTTGTTTTATCATTCTGGTGTTTATCTAGCTGTGCTGTGTATCTTATAAGAAGTTCTTAAAAGTTCGAAGTTATTTTAGCATATAGGTTTTTTTTTTATGGTCTTAACAGTTAAACATGTATTACGTTATCATCAAGATTCATGCTTTGTTAGCACTAAGCAGTTGTTTTAATCAGTCTGGTTTTCTCTTGTTTTCATCTTATGAACATTCTAAATGTTAGACTAGCTTATTGTCTTGTACAGAATAACAACTGTGTGAATGGTGCTATACTGAATGAAAGAGTGTGACATGAAGTTCTTGTACATCATTGTAAAGAGTGTGAATGACGTTTTAGTTTAGATGTCAAGCGCTTAGAGCAAGCCTTTTTAACGAAAGTTTTTGATTTAGCGCTATATAAATGTTCTTCTTATTATTATTATCTTGGATGTGCAGAGTCCGTCCTACACTGCTTTCTGATGTTAAACTACGGCGTCTCTACTTCCTGAACCCTGCTCGCATGCGCCAGATGTGATAGGGTGGAGTGGAAGGGAGAAAATAGGCCAGGAAGCATAAATGAGACGCCAAGACAGAGGTTGCGATAACATGACTTTTAATTTACGTACACCAGAAAGCAGACACCAGAAAGCAGTGTAGTTCCTTCCTCAATATACAGCCGCACACAACTCGTCGGAACTTAAATTACGATCCCGGTCGAAAGTCACTTCGCTGATATAAACCCAGCTCTAAAACGTTTGTTCAACTGAACACACACACAAAGTCTCTCTAAACAACCCTCGAATCACTCCTTCGCCAAAATACAGTTATAACGGCCCAAACTACAATACTTGCATTGATTATTACAGAAACACAAACATCGTTCAACTACAACTAAAACATCACAATCCAAGATACGCACACTGACACGTCTTCACACTTCGAAATCACACCGGGTACTCTTCTAGCCCACGCTATTATTCTGACTCACGCGCGCACCCGTTCAAACAATCAACCAATAAGAAACCAGCCTCCATACACACCTACAATTAGCTACAACACACAATAATCCTAGCGGGAGACACAACTTGGGTCAGGGGAAGATAATAGCCGACAGGGAGTAAAAAAAAAGGGACAACAGTACATGAAATCGCCACACGGCTACACATGAGTCATGAGTGCCTGGTTCCAATGTGCGTGACTGTGATACGCGGTGTTCTACCGGAAACATCAAGCAACGCGTACAATATTATTTTTTCTGGAAAAGTCTGCCATAAATTCAAGACATTGGTACCTAACTCACGATCGTATTCATCCACAAAATAACTTCAGCTTACTTTTTCAGCCCAAGAAGAAAACGTTTTTTTTTCGGATGGATATGTTTCACTTAAAAAACAAGAGGCGAAGCCTTCAAGGCTCACGTAAGAAATCAACAAACAGTAACACAAACTCAATCACTCCGTCACACACACACACACACACACACACACACACACACACACACACACACACACACACACACACACACACACACACACACACACACACACACACACACACACACACACAGTAAGCATAGGTGACACGGTGCAAAAGTGCGAGACACTAGATCTAGATCTGTCTGTCTGTAGCCTACTTACGGGGACACGACTGCCAGATGGCCAGATCGACACTGCGCATTCGACAGCGCTGCGCTTCCTCGCGCAGACACTGGAAACACGCTGTGCAGATTAACCTGTAGGAAATCTCCTTTGGTATCTTCTTTATCTATTTTTCTGGAGCTACGAAACCGAACAATGTGAAATCGTCTTCTCCGAATCGGCGAACTGCAGCTCGGTGATAACTGTATCTATACCACAATCCTTCACGCGATCTGACCTAACCTTGACCCCTGACCTGGTCTACATACCACACACGACACAAACCAGTCACCTGTTTTAACCCCCCCAAAACCGCCCACCACCCGTTTTCTTTGAATACACACTTTAATTGTTAAAAGGACTGTAATTGTTGCTGTAGAAACGTTTTCGACACACAGTTTTATAGCGCTACGCTTTCTCCCCCGAAAGCGGCGTATGGCTGCCTAATTGGCGGAGTAAAAACGGTCATACACATAAAAGCTGTGGGAGTTTCAGCCCATGAACGAGCAAACAAACATAGCGCTACACTAAGCACGTGAAAAAGATTGTGCTTTTCGGGGAAAAGGGGGTGGTTTTAAAAACATACGACAGCAATTGACCCAAAAAATCGGCTTCGCTAATATGTGGGTAATATTTGTGACCCTCCACCACGAAATGAGTCGCATGTCACATCGCGCGGTTCTGCGCTAGGCTTAATGTGAGTCCGGGGAGTGTCTGCATGGTAACAGTGTGAGGGTGACCTTAGTCACAGGCTTATAACTCAAACAGTTTTCGCTCTTTTCTAAAACGCTTTTTACCACTGGATAGAGCATAAACAACTCTTTATGAGAATGTACAATATTAATATGAAAATCATGCAAAGGTGACATGCGACTCATTCCGTGGTGGAGGGTCACGATTTTGTCTGTGACATTTTCAGAGTGTGTTAAAACAAGTGTGAAAAAATAGAGAAATCTACCGGACTGACCTTCTGATACAGAATTGTGGATATGATGACATGCCAAGCATCACATACACGAAGACAACACACTTGTGCGGGGGGGGGGGGGGGGGGGCAGTTAGTGAGATCGTGCACAATACTATACCTAGTACTAGTGGTTACCTGATAATACCTGAACTACCACAAAGACGTTTTGCATATATGATAGTACGTACATCCTCGATCATTTCTTTTTGAGTTGTAAATCGCATAACACTTAATCATCGCGACATTTAAACAAGTCGCGTAAGGCGAAAATACAATATTTAGTCAAGTAGCTGCCATTTTTCAGCAAGACCGTATACTCGTAGCATCGTCAGTCCACCGCTCATGGCAAAGGCAGTGAAATTGACAAGAAGAGCGGGGTAGTAGTTGCGCTAAGAAGGATAGCACGCTTTTCTGTACCTCTCTTTGTTTTAACTTTCTGAGCGTGTTTTTAATCCAAACATATCATATCTATATGTTTTTGGAATCAGGAACCGACAAGGAATAAGATGAAAGTGTTTTTAAATTGATTTGGACAATTTAATTTTGATAATAATTTTTATATCTTTAATTTTCAGAGCTTGTTTTTAATCCAAATATAACATATTTATATGTTTTTGGAATCAGCAAATGATGGAGAATTAGATAAACGTAAATTTGGATCGTTTTATAAATTTTTATTTTTTTTTACAATTTTCAGATTTTTAATGACCAAAGTCATTAATTAATTTTTAAGCCACCAAGCTGAAATGCAATACCGAACCCCGGGCTTCGTCGAAGATTACTTGACCAAAATTTCAACCAATTTGGTTGAAAAATGAGGGCGTGACAGTGCCGCCTCAACTTTCACGAAAAGCCGGATATGACGTCATCAAAGACATTTATCAAAAAAATGAAAAAAACGTTCGGGGATTTCATACCCAGGAACTCTCATGTCAAATTTCATAAAGATCGGTCCAGTAGTTTGGTCTGAATCGCTCTACACGCACGCACGCACACACACACACACACACACATACACACACACATACACCACGACCTTCGTTTCGATTCCCCCTCGATGTTAAAATATTTAGTCAAAACTTGACTAAATATAAAAAGCATTATATTGTGATTCGAAATCCGCGGGGGGGGAGGGGGTGGTGGAGCAGTTAGTGTTATCGTGCACAATACTGTACCTAGTAGTTACCTGATATTACTTAAACTACAACAAAGACGTTTTGCATAATTATGTTACCTTCTTTTTGAGTTGTAAATCGCATGACTTTTAATCATCTCGACATGTAAAAAGCATGATTAAATATTTTATGATTCGAAATCCGAGCTACCACGTTCCTTCTAAAGCATGCTACAACACGAAAGAAACGGTGTATAATAATAATAATTGTCAGTAAGTACTGGTGTCACATGACTGATGTGAACCAGTTGATTGGCTAATGGTGATGCGCTAAAACTGTTAGCGCACTCTTGGAGTGCGCTAACTTTTCCACAGAGCGTATTCTTCCGCCCTTTGCCTGAGCGAGACTGTAGTCTCATCCTGAGAATTAATTAATGACATGTAGCTTATATTCTCCACAATACCAAAATACCATAAATTTCCTGCTTCTCAATTAAAGCAGAAGTTATTTTTTTCTGACAGATTGCATGTGCCTGTGCCACAGTTGCCACTGATCTAAAAATAAAACCCGCTGTGTCTAATTACATTTAGTCAAGTTTTGACTAAATGTTTTAACATAGAGGGGGGAATCGAGACGAGGGTCGTGGTGTATGTGTGTCTGTGTGTCTGTGTGTCTGTCTGTATGTGTGTGTGTGTAGAGAGATTCAGACTAAACTACTGGGCCGATTTTTATGAAAGTTTACATGAGAGTTCCTGGGTATGATATCCCCGGACGGGTTTTTCATTTTTTCGATAAATACCTTTGATGACGTCATATCCGGCTTTTTGTAAAAGTTGAGGTGGCACTGTCACACCCTCATTTTTCAATCAAATTGATTGAAATGTTGGCAAAGCAATCTTCGACGAAGCCCGAGGTTTGGTATTGCATTTCAGCTTGGTGGCTTAAAAACTAATGAGTGAGTTTGGTCATTAAAAATCAAAAACTTGTAATTAAAATTATTTTTTTATTAAACGATCCAAAAACAATTTCATCTTATTCTTCGTCATTTTCTGATTCCAAAAACATATACATATGTTATATTTGGATTAAAAACACGCTCAGAAAGTTAAAACGAAGAGAGGTACAGTAAAGCGTGCTATGAAGCACAGCGCAATCGCTACCGCGCCAAACAGGCTCGTCACTTTCACTGCCTTTTGCACTAGCGGCGGACTACGTTCAGTTTCATTCTGTGAGTTCCACAGCTTGACTAAATGTAATAATTTCGCCTTACGCGACTTGTTTTTCAGTTTCGACTTGCGAAGAATCTTCTAATAATTATGCCGTAGCTTATTATCCACATTACCAAATGATGAGTTAGTACGGTATACAATTCCCAGCAGCTAACAGAAAACACAAGTGTTATTCCGATAACGTACCAGCTAGATCAGCACTTTGGAATATATACGTAGCAGACTAGATTACACTGAAATACGACTGCATCAGTTCAGTAAATGAATGGTTTCCGAATTATTATTTCAAGGCAAGAACAATCGGAATCGAAAACGTGTAGGGTTTAGAACGTCCGTACCATATATGACTTACTAGAATGAATACCCGCTTCGCCGGGTAGCCGGCGAAGCCGGGAAGAAGTACTTAGAGCCGTACGCCGGCTTCGCCGGGTCCGAACAATGGACCCGCCAAGCTTAGGTCCCTCCCAGATTCGTGGAATGGGAACAGCACGAAAATGATTCAGTGGCCATAATGCCATTCCTGACCATATCGAGTCCCATCCTTGTCGACGAATGAAACCGTGTTAATCACCTTTGGAGGCGAACTCCACTCAAACAGGATTGAGCAATTTATAGCTTATCTGTAAGCCCTTTTGAACTGTTATGGCTTTTCAAAGGAAGGCCAGTACATACAAATACACAAAAGCCGCCAGACCACATCACAAACAGAACTGAACAATCCCCAGGTGTTGCTCACATAGAGACACACACACACACACACACACACACACACACACACACACACAAACACAGAGAAGCCGTATCTATAGAGAGATAGATGACAGTGTATTTTTCGCGTGGCTACAAATTGATTCGACCTTTGCACTTTTACAGTGAGGATAATTTACGGGTCCAATTTACGTTCTGGACACTGCGGTGACCTTCTAAAAATAGTAACAGAACGCCGGGAATATCCGAAGACGCCCCACTCATACTATAGTGCACCATACGAAGGAAGGGAGGTAAACGCTGAAAACCTGGAGAAGATGAGAAGATAAGGAAGAGTTACTTATAATGGTGAAATGAACACAAAAACCAAAATCGGTTCAGCGCTGCGCGCTGAGAGCACGTGTTGAAATATCTTGTCGATGATATTGTGTCCGGGGTGTAGCTGAATACGGTGTCCAAATTTGAAAAAGATCCACCGAGAACTTTGGCTTTGGTGTGTCGGTATGGGGGCCCGGGTAGCTGAGGTGGAACCAAAATCGGTTCAGCGCTGCGCGCTGAGAGCACGTGTTGAAATATCGACCAGGTTGTGTCCTGTCCCGGGTCTACCTGAATATGCCCACCAAATTTGAAGCAGATCCATCGAGAACTTTGGCCGTGCATCGCGAACTCACACACAGACACACACGGACACAAGTCGTATATATAGATTGCCAGCCTGCCTCATGCGTGCAGACTCAGTGCAACGTGACGAGCAATTTTTGTTTTTGGAATGCCGCAGTGGTTCGATTGCCCTAGCCTAGCAGACGACATTTTGTTTGTTTGTTTATTTGTTGCTTAACGTCCAGCCGACTACGCAGAGCCATATCAGGACGAGGAAGGGGGGGATGAAGGGGGCCACTTGTCAAGCGATTCCTGTTTACAAATGCACTAACCCATTACTTGTGTCCCAGCAGGCTTTAGTAAAACTAAATTAATACCTACTGGAAGATTACCAGTTTCCAGTATGTTAAAATAGGCTTAACCTATCTACTGCTGGACTTACATCAGAACACTAACAGATTAAACTATACATGAATCGCAAGACAAGCGGCAAGAGAAGAGATTTTTGGAAAAAATACAGGTGAATGAGCAAGAAGGCAGAAAAAAGAAAAGAATTCATGAAGAAAAAGAGAGCATGACAGGAAAGAGGAACCAAAAATCTACCTAACAGCAAACTAGAAAGCTCCTGCGGTTCCAAAAACAGGAGGGGCTTTTAATTGCATAAACCGCAGTGCCCCACTGCGGGAAGCAGACGACATAAACCCCGCTCAGCAAACTAACATGTTGGGCAAATGTGAACGAAAAAACGATGGGGATATAATACGTGTAGGGTTCAGAGCATTCTTACCGTTCATATTTAGTACCAGACTCCCCGATGAGTGAAGATACCACACGAGAAACATGCCACATTAATTTTGAAAATGTACTAACTGTCGACCTTGGGGGTTAGCCAATTCAAGGGGACTCACTCTGCACAGTCAATCCGTCGAAGCTCGACTTGAGGTTTCGAATCGCAAATAACTAAGAACACAGTCCTTTCTCCGAGTTCAAATAAGGTCTCTCTGAAAGATCATCACTGTTTTGCTTAACGCTACACTGGAATTTACCAACAGAAATTAAAACAAGAGTTTGCGTGTGATGAAAGCACGACACACTTGAGACAGCCCACACAAAAGTATATCTTCTATACGACCTGACCACACAGTTATGCCTATTCAAATGCGCGTAGCAACATGTGCGTGTTGTATCTTCTTTTTTTCTCTGGCGGTACCGACAATATCGTTATTGAAACAATCCCAGTGCACTAAGGGATTTATAGAGCAAATCTCGAAAATAATTATTGAACTCAGCGCTATGCGCTTCATTCAATAATGAATTTTCTCTATTTGCTCTATAAATCCCTTAGTGCACTGGGATGTCTCAATAACTTAAAAAATAATACTAATAATGATAATACTAATACGCAAATAACAAAAACAGTCACACACCACACGACCAAACAGGTTTCTTGTTTGTTTTGAGGTTGGTTTTTTTTCCTTGTTTGTTTGTGGCTTTTTGCGGTGGCGGGGGTGTTTTTGTTTTTGTTTTTGTTTTCCTTGCATTGGGAACCAACCGGTTCCTACGCACAAAAACAAGCAAACAAGAAAAACCTCAAAACAAACAAAAAACCTATTTGCTCGTGTGGGAAAAGTCAGGCCTCACCAGAGCAGAGAGTATGTTACCTGACATTATCTGAAAGTTTACAAAGACAAGGTAATCATGATGCCTTCTGGCTTATTTGTGTCGGAGTTGAAAATCGCTTGACAATAACCCCCCTGCCATTATAAAGCAAATATTACGAAAATGCTCTAAATGACATTTCGAGCTCCCGTTTTCACTTGATACAAACAATTTTGTCAATGCAAACAAGGCATTGTCCATCTCCCCCTTGAAGTGTATCTCCACACAATATGTGACCCTCCACCACGGAATGAGTCGCATGTCACCTTTTCATGATTTTCATATTTTTACATTTTCTTAGAGTGTTTTTTATTCTCTATCCAGTGGTGAAAACCGATTTAGAAAAGAGCGAAAACTTTTCGAGTTATAAGCCTGTGACTATGGTGACCCTCACACTGTTACTAGACACCCCCGGTACTTATATTATGCCTAGCGCAGAACCGCGTGAGGTGACATGCGACTCATTTCGTGGTGGAGGGTCACATATTATTAAATATTTGAAAGAGATTAGGATTTTTAACAAGATTTGAAGTTCGGACAATAAAGAATCTAAATTTTAAGATACCTTCCGCGTGTTACTGTGACACGCTTTTGTTTTAAACAAGGTTTAATTCAATTAAACATGATACAATAATAAAACGAGAAATAATAGGAACACAAGGACTGGGTGGCCGAGTGGTAACGCACTTGCGCTCGGAAGCGAGAGGTTGCGAGTTCGACCCTGGGTCAGGGCGTTAGCAATTTTCTCCCCCCTTTCCTAACCTAGGTGGTGGGTTCAAGTGCTAGTCTTTCGGATGAGACGAAACACCGAGGTCCCTTCGTGTACACTACATTGGGGTGTGCACGTTAAAGATCCCACGATTGACAAAAGGGTCTTTCCTGGCAAAATTGTATAGGCATAGATAAAAAAAAAATGTCCACCAAAATACCCGTGTGACTTGGAATAATAGGCCGTGAAAAGTAGGATATGCGCCGAAATGGCTGCGATCTGCTGGTCGATGTGAATGCCGGTGATGTATTGTGTAAAACATTCCATCTCACACGGCATAAATAGATCCTTGCGCCTTGAGTCCGAGTCTGGAGATACGCGCGCGATATAAGACTTCATATAACATAACAAACTCAAGCGAACGCTCATTTTGCGTGCCCTGCGCAGTGGGAAAACAACACACATATGATGTCGGACATAACATTACAAAAAAATCACAAGCGGAGACAAACACAGACCCCTGAAGAACATTAACAGAAAGCGTCCACAGAATTGCAATCAGCAGTTACAGGCATGGGAACAAAACAGTGCATATTTTTCTCAAAACAGATACATCAATGCAGACATCTACATACAAAATTACGATAACAGTGTTTCTCGTATCTTAAATGCTTTATACAAATATAAACATAAATCATGTACAGTTTTTTCATGTGTTGAAGCTAAAAGAAGGCTGAGTCGAAAAGCACTTGGTTGCCTGTAATATTTCAGTGGGATGAATTTTTCTCTCAATTTATGGAAGTATGGACAGACAAGAACAAAATGGACTTCATTTTTCAGTTTATCTTTACAAAAGGGACACATGTAATTATTAACATCATAAACTTTTTTGTAACGATGAGTGTGAACGGCAATTTCAGAGATCCCTAACCTAAACCTTATCATCATGAATCTTAAATGTCTGTCAATATTGAACAAAAGGTAAGGTTTGATCTCTGGAACAGTACAAAATGTTCTATACACAGAAAATCTTTCACTATTTTGAATATGAAACTCCCAGTCTTGCCATCTGCATGCAATTAATCTATCTTTCAAAACATACAAAAACTTGTTTTCGTCAACACCTTGATTCAACCACACAAAACCATATCCTAACTGATACAATTTACAACGCACATTTGACGCCCAATTCGATTTACCATTCTCATCCATCCTGTACAGCATTTATATGATTTATGAGGCAATCTATGCTCAGACATTCTCAACAATTTCAACCAATATTTAATACATTTCAATATAGAGCTTAAACAATGACCACGAGTTGATTACTGGAAAATAAACCACGAGTGGGTATTTGCAGCCGCTTGGTAATTTACGAGTGTGCGGAGCACACGAGTGAATTACCAAGCGGCTGCAAATACCCACTCGTGGTTTATTTTCCAGTAATCAACGAGTTGTCATTGTTTAAGCTATTTATACAAAGAACAACACGGGTCGAACATGCAGTCATGCAGACGACATTTTGTAGGCAATTTCATTTCAGCCTAATCACTCAGACTGAGTGTCAAATGCGCGTCATTCAAATAGTCCCTATTGTTTTACTTTATTCTTAGTCTCCGACTCGTCGGCATTATACTTGTCTCGTCTAACTATCGGACCCTATTGCTACGATTAAAACACAATAGCGTTTATATAGCTATTCTGACATTACATTCTGTGTTAAAATCATGTTTTTGTCAGCAACAATGACCAGAATGGTCCATGTCGTTGACCTCTGATTGCAGATGACGGTTCCCTTTCCGCATGAAGCCACGGAAATAACCGAACATTGAAAAACCCACGGACATGTATTACGGAGAAAACTCGGGATAACCGGATGTTTAGCATTACGTCAATATGCTAGGAATCATATGACGTCATGACGTATCATGCTTGCCTACGTAGATTGTATGTTCGAAAGTCTGACTTCTGTTGTGAATTCGCGTGGTGAAGACAGCGGTAAATCTGTAGATGATAAGAGAACAAGGATTGTCTCAGAAGAAACGACTAAATGTTTCAGACCGGTAACTTCATTTCAACATTGCACTATATAATGGACGTTCTATGTGACAGGAGAGTTTGCTGATTTTGTGTTAAACATTGGAGAGATCGTCTGCTAGAATCAGAGATAGGTCGCTTCAGATTGCAGCTTCTGGAAATTTGCAAGGTTTGTTGCCTGTTAAAGAACTGGATTTTACACGTAATGTATGTCATGTACAGTAAGCAACAACAAAATCACACACAAAGCAAATGGCATCGTCTGTCGACTAGTCACAAAAACAAACCTGGCGAGGTATGCGTGTACTTTATACACGTCAGCCATTGTTGTTACAGTTTTGAGTCAACGTTGTATTCTTCCGCAACAGGGTCCAATCGTCTGGGTTTCAAATGATGTCATGTTCTAAAAATAAATTCTAGTATTGATTATTTTTTAGCCCTCTTTATTCTTACTTCGAATAATCCACGTGTGATTTTGGTGTAATCAAAGTAGTTCGTTCTAATTTCTCACTTGTCTAAAAATAATCAACTAGATTTAATCCACCCCTCGGTTGCATTACAGGAGTTGTATAAATTGAATTTACGTACAAATGGTATCTGTTAGTTTCTCCATAATTATGCCAAATCGTTTGGTGTACGCATTTCTAAACCCAGAAACTTTTTCAATGCAAATAAATGAACCGTTTCACATTCTTTGGCTGCTTTATCTAAGCCCCATAACTCTGCACCATATTGTGTAATAGGTTGTACTTGTGCATCAAATAGCTTTAGATAAACATCCAAACTAGTATTATTAATCATGTATAACATTAACTTATGTGAAATCGACAACAAAGCTTGCTTAGCTCTACTTGCAAGGTCTAAGCAGGCAGCCGTAAAACTAAGCCTGGTCGAAAAAAGTATTCCCAAATACTTATATATGCATTCACTACAGATAAAACATTCCCTTCATAAATCCATCTTTCTCTGGCAGCCAAATAGCCCCCCTTCCTAAAAACCACAATATTACTTTTACTCATATTTACTTTCAACTGGAGAGAACGAGCTGCCTTGTCCAGATTATTTAATTGGTTTTGTAAACCAACCACAGTTTCTGACAGCAATATCAAATCGTCAGCAAACAAAAGTAGAAACAACTCAAAATAACCTATCGTAAAAATGGCACCATGTTTTCCAACTTCAATAATCTGAATTGCTAATTCATTAATATACAATGAAAATAAAACAGGACTACACACATCTCCCTGCTTCACCCCAAATGTGCATTTGATACATTCAGTCAACTTAAATCCACATCTCACTCTCACCTTTACTGACTCCAAATAGGCCAAAGCAGGTTTCTATTTATAGAATCAAAAGCCTTTTCAAAGTCTATGAAAGCGACATACAGTTTACGGTTAAGGGCAAATTGTTTCTGTACGAAAGCTAACAAAGTAAACATGTGATCAGTGGTAGTATAACACCTCTTAAATCCAGCCTGGTATTCACCAGTAGTATCATGTAACTCCACCCATTCCTGCAATCTGTCATTAATTATTGAACCAAAAACTTTACTACTGACATTGCAAATAGAAATACCGCGATAATTATTTGGATTATTAGCATCACCTTTTTTAAAAAGAGGTATCATAATAGACTCAGTCCAGCTTTCAGGGAACACACCTTTCGAAAACAAAGAATTAAAAAACTGTACAAAAAAATCAATTATTACACAATCAGAATGTTTCAAGAGCTCACCAATAATACCATCTGGTCCACCTGATTTTCCAGATTTTAACTTTCTCATTGCAACAAGCACATCTTCTCTTGAAATAGGACGATTCATAATACCATTATCATCATCAACAACATCATTATCAACATCAGCCTCACGATCAATACTTTCACCCTGATTTACACTTTTATCCAATAATGCATTAAAATGTTGAAACCATGCATCCAAAGTAATATTATTCTTCGTATGCTTCCTTTTTGCAGAAAATGTATGCATAGTATTCCAGAACTCCTTTTGATCATTAACAACAGCAATAAGTTCATTTAAAATTGATTCATTATGTTCTCTTCTCTTTCTGTCCAACATATTTTTATATTCCCTCCTGGCTATACAATAAGTACTACGAGAGGCGCCATCATTGGAAATGCTCGAAAGCAGTCTGAAAACATTTCTCCTAGCTATTCTGCATTCTTGATCAAACCAGTCTTGTGATTTCTTGTCATGATTTAGTGGAATTATCCTTTTCATACATTCTGCACTTTCCTTGATGCAAATATTAAACAATTCTAGCGCTCTGTTAATGTCAGCCTCAATCATATCTTTTGCTAACTCCAAGCGGTAAAACATATCACGCGAATCTAACAAATTTGAAAACACATTGGAATTATCTCCACTCCACACATACTTCTCCATAAAGCACTGTTTACTATCACAAATATCGTCATGAGAATTATCATTTGGAAAACAAACACGTAATTCAACAGGCAAGTGGTCGGAATCAATACGATCAGCAACTAATAAATCGCATGAATCAAAAACAGTAGCAAATAAATCAGTTGACATCAAAAAGTAATCATCCACGCTACATCCAGCATCTGAAATAAAGGTACAACGCCCCTGGCGATCACCATGTGTGAGAGAGAGAGAGAGAGAGAACTCAGAACTCAGAACTCAGAATTTTTATTGTAAACCACACTGTTGTGTTTGTACAAGGGGGGAGTAGAGTTTCCATTTCAATGTATACTCTCTCAGAGACAAGTAAGAACAAGTGCATATACAGTGCTAAGGGTTGAAACATATCGATCGGAAATCATTTACACACATTCATTTTAGCCTAGCAGTTGCTGTCGATGCCTGAATGCATAAAATGTATACCGGGAGAGTGCCCACAACCTACTTTTGTTTTGTGTTAGTAGTATCTGCATTGACGAGTTTTCGAGTTGACCAATTTCAAAGACATTTTCCAAGTAAGTTTCTCTTATATCCGAGTATACTGGGCACTTAAAAAGAAAGTGGTGCTCGTTTTCGTGAGGGTATCTGCAAAGTGGGCAAACATGGGAACCGTTTGCAGAGTATCTCTGTTTGTTGCACATCAAGGGTGAAACCCCAAGTCTGAATTTTGTGAACACTTTTTGAATATATGGATTGTCTATTTGGTCAAGGTACCTTTCTCTTCCAAAATCAGGTTTAAACAATTTGTATGTGTCATACCTCTCACTGTCTTCCAGCTTACTATGCCAGTTCTGGATAAAGCAGTCTTTTAGGCGTTGTTGAAAAGCCTTGATAAAGTGTTTTTCGTTGCCGACATAGCCGTACGTCCACACATGTCCAAACCCATTTTCACATAGGAGGTTCCTGACCCTAGCGGACCAATTGTCTGTCCCTCTGTCTGCCATGTTCCTCATCATCACATGGGCCATTTTTACATATCTTGTGTTGGGGAGGCGATTTAGCCGCAACCAGTATTTAACGCATCTGGTAGCAGCGAGAACTGATAGGGGAAATCTACCGAGTTCTCCGTATACCATGCAGTTGGGACTTTGAGGGGAAACACCTATTATCCGTTTGCATGCGAACA
>NC_090253.1:44657302-44699802 GCF_037325665.1 Littorina saxatilis | reverse complement strand
TGATAGGTGATGAATAAACGTTCTTCTTCTTAGTTCATAGGCTGAAACTCCCACGTTTTGTTTTTATGTGAATGACCGTTTTTACAAAATGTGCAGAGAAATAGCAATATATCTAACACTAGAGGAATACCCGGCTTCGCCGGGGTGAATCGCGAGACAGAGACAGACAGCGTGGCGGTTCACCACAATCACCTTTGAAGGAGAAGTCCTGTCAAACGGGATTGAGAATTTTAGAGCTTATTTCTTAGCCCTATATTATCTGTTGTGGCTTCTCAAATGCCAGAACATACAGACAGACAAAAGACGCTAGACCCCATCACAAACAGAACTCTACAATCCACAGGTGTTGCCCACACACACACAAACACACACACACACACACACACACAGAGAAGCCGTATATATATATGTATATGCATATCTATAAATATATAGAGATAGGTGACAGTGTATTTTTCGCGTGGCTATAAATTGATTCGACCTTTTCACTTTGACAGTAAGAACACCTTACGGGTGCAAGGGAAGCGTTCTGGACAGCGCAGTGACATTCTAAAAAGAGTAACGTAGAAACGGGAATATAGATTGAAGCCATACAAAGGAAGGGAGATAAACGCAAAACACTGGAGAAGATAAGGAAGAGTTACACAATCACCTTTGAAGGCGAAGTCCTGTCAAACGGGATTGAGAATTTTAGAGCTTATTTCTTAGCCCTATATTATCTGTTGTGGCTTCTCAAATGCCAGAACATACAGACAAATCACTGGAGAAGATAAGGAAGAGTTACACAATCACCTTTGAAGGCGAAGTCCTGTCAAACGGGATTGAGAATTTTAGAGCTTATTTCTTAGCCCTATATTATCTGTTGTGGCTTCTCAAATGCCAGAACATACAGACAGACAAAAGCCGCTAGACCCCATCACAAACAGAACTCTACAATCCACAGGTTTTGCCCACACACACACACAAACACACACACACACAGACACACACACAGAGAAGCCATATATATATATGTATGTCACACGCTTTCCTTCTTTGCCACTACTAAAGCAAACGTGTGCAAGATTGTATGTTACACGCTTTGGAGCATGTGCAAGAACGGATTCAAACTCGAAATCGTCCCTCCAAAAAACCCAAAATGCACACACGACTTTTATTTCTCCTGCTGTTATCGTTTCTTCTCTTTACAAATTCTTCAACGCTCAGAATACTGAAAACGGCATCCCAGACGACAGTACTGTTTCCATACGCGAATTTAGCTGCCCTTGGAAAGTGGCTCGCTCAGGAGGCCTGTTAGTCTGACACTATAAGGACAGAGTTCAGACATGGATGACAAAGATCCCGGAAAGAACAAACATTTCGCGGATGCAGACACAGAAAGACGTCATGAAGATTGCGATGCTTCAAAAGATACAGACTGTGACGATGACTGTGACGTCATTCACATATACCAAGACGTCATTTATAGTTGTTCGGTCACTTTCGTCAAAAAGTAGATCTCTCCACAATGGCTGCTCCTGTGTTTAGGTTTATCAAGCGTGAGTACGCAAAACGTGTTTGTTCTCTCCTCTGTTGAAGCTGTGAGACATAATCGCCATTACGAGCTAGTCGTGTGACAGAGAGTTTTCTTGCACACTCGACTGCTGCTGTTTCACTCCGGCTAAAGCCGTCGTGAAACATCTACAGTCTCGTGTGCAAGAAAACTCTCTGTCACACGACTAGCTCGTAATAGCGGGTAATATCTATATCTATAAATATATAGAGATAGGTGACAGTGTATTTTTCGCGTGGCTATAAATTGATTCGACTTTTTCACTTTGACAGTAAGAACAACTTACGGGTGCAAGGGAAGCGTTCTGGACAGCGCAGTGACATTCTAAAAATAGTAACGTAGAAACGGGAATATGGATTGAAGCCACACGAAGGAAGGGAGATAAACGCAAAACACTGGAGAAGATAAGGAAGAGTTACTGGGAATGGTAAAATGAACAGAAAAACCAAAATCGGTTCAGCGCTGAGAGCACTTGTTGAAATATCTCATCGATGATATTGTGTCCGGGGTGTAGCTGAATACGGTGTCCAAATTTGAAAAAGATCCACCGAGAACTTTGGCTTTGGTGTGTCGGTATGGGGGCCCGGGTAGCTCAGGTGGAACCAAAATCGGTTCAGCGCTCCGCGCTGAGAGCACGTGTTGAAATATCTCATCGATGAGGTTGTGTCCGGGGTCTCTCTGACTAAGCCCACCAAATTTGAAGCAGATCCATCGAGAACTTTGGCCGTGCATCGCGCACAGACAGACACACAGACACTAGTCGTATATATATATACTAGATGATTACCCGCTTCGCCGGGAAGAAGTAGAGCCGAATACCCGGCCGTCGCCGGGGACCCGGCTTTGCCGGGTGTTCGCCGGCTTCGCCGGCGCACGAAGGAAGGGAGATCTAAAAATAGTAACGTGCAGTGACCTTCTAAATATAGTAACGTACAAACGGGAATATGGATTGACGCCGGCGCACGAAGGAAGGGAGATCTAAAAATAGTAACGTGCAGTGAAAAACGAAAATCGGTTCAGCGCTGCGCGCTGAGAGCACGTGTTGAAATATCTCATCGATCAGGTTGTGTCCGGGGTCTCTGTGAATAAGCCCACCAAATTTGAAGCAGATCCATCGAGAACTTTGGCCGTGCATCGCGAAGACACAGACAGACACACAGACACAAGTCGTATATATATATATATATATAGATAGATTGACGGACTATGTGATGACATCTTCTGCTACTGGTCTGTTTCGACAGTGATATTAAAATCTCGACCTCCGGTCTCGATTTTGACATTACTGTCTCAACAGACCATAGCAGAAGATATCATCACACAGTCCGTCAATATTGGGTAATCTTTTCGACTCTATGAAAGCAGCTTAAAGGACCAGACCATGCTGTTTTAGCGTCAAAAACGCTTCGAATCGTGTTCCTGCGCGACCGAACACTTCCCGATGTTTGCAGTAAGTTAGTTAGAAAACCACTTTCTTACCGTCTTCAACAATGTTTGGTTTACTTCGGAATCTTCTAAGGCCGTAATCCGACAAATTTTGTGACCGAAGCGACGGATTTCTTCTCCAAAACGACCCGCCATTGTGTCGCGTTATCTTCGCGAGACTGGCTTATGAATAAATTATCCGTGACGTCATGCAGTGTCAAGATGGTAGTTGCTGCACCAACATGGCAACAAGCCTAACTGCAGACGAAATTGAACCGTACATGCATGTTCGAACTATCAGTTTCTCTCCTCGAATCAAGCACGGAAGATGAGGAGGCCACTTCCAGCAGAAGTGAAAACAGTGACGATGAAACTTGCGACTCTGTTTGTCTCAGCGATCAAAGGTAAACACGCCCGCTCTCTGTGCTGAACTTATCGTCTGCTTTCAAGTTTCAAGTTTGTAAATAAAAAAATAAAAAAATTATGAACTTTCGAGTCTGTGCTATTTTTTCACTCTCGTCTTTTTGCTCAAGATTGTTTGTGGACTGAAATGTCAACGCACTCGCGAATAAGTGGGATATTGTTTAAGTGTTCATGCATTGCATTCACGAGTAAAAGAACAACAGCTCATCGCAGTTTTAACTGTTCTTGATTTCAGAGACTGGTGTCAGAGTGGCCATTGTACGTGTTGTATTGTGTGGGAGGGGCAGAAGAGGAGAGAGAGGAAAGCTACCCTGAGGTACATTGTAGAATGAAAACTTGCAGGGGAGCAAGAATGCATCACCAGCCACAAAGGTGTACATACAACTTTTTTTGAGGTGCCTATATTTTTTTGATTTTTAAATGTATGTATTTGTTGTTGTTTTTAAAGGCTGCCAAGACAATTTAAACTGAACAACTGTTGTCATTTAAATTTGTGACACTCACTCACATATAGTTTCACACACACAATAATTAACTCACTTGCATGCCCACAGAAGAAGTTTGCTCTTCACATGGTTCTGTTGTTGTTGTTCAGTAATAACCAATATTACAACACGTACAATCACTTTTTCATCAGAACTCACTCACATACTACATGTATTAAACCCTGGTTTATGGACACTTGCATTTGTACTTTGCATGGGAAAGCAGCCTGAATTTCAGGTGAACTTTAATGAAAAAAAAAAGAAGATGTATGTCATGTAGGTTGCTCTAGATGCATGTTTTAATAAACAATAATGACATTCAGGAAAGTAAAAGGACTGTTGAATTTTGCTGTTGTAAAATGTCTGATGAATAGGGTTCTGTTGCACATTTAGTGAATTGACTGTACCAATTGCTGTTATTATTTACACCCAATCAGTGCATCCACATGATATTATGTAGCTTAAATTAAAGAAAATGTTTTGATGTGTTCAGGACATACCGACAAGTTGTGTACTGACTTGCCGAAAGAACAGGAAAGTTCTTCCTGCCTGTCTGGTCGCTGCCATCGGAGACCTCTTTCTGTCACAGAGCTACACAGGCTTCAAATATGTAAGATAAATAAAAGGTACATTACAACTTTCAACTGCGGGGTGTGTGTGTGTGTGTGTGTGTGGGGGGGGGGGGGGGGGGTGCATAACCATTGCATACTTAAGGTCGGCTTAAACTGCAAACAGAAATGTGGAGCTTGCGTAACAATTCTTGCTTTGTCAGATTTGGAGATAGGCAGCCTCAGTCTATGTAGTTGGTCGCCAGTTGGGGCGCCCTGCTTGGTGACAACTTGAGCTTTGTCAACTGGTCTAGCTGTAGCAGTCAAAGTCTGGGCACTGTTGCATTGTAGTCTCGCTGTGTATGCAGAGCTTTGTTGTAGCTGCCATAGGCCAGTGTTGCCATTGGCCAGTGTTAGGATCACCACCCCCTCAGCTCGTTCAGTTAACCTGATGAAAAAGTAAGGTGTGAGGGTAGAATGGCAAAACTTAAGCTCGAAGTTTAATACAAGAGAAGGAGAAAAACTTATACATGCTAATATCACCTGTAGATTTTCATACATGTCAAAGAAAAAAATCTCAGTGAGGTAATCTTGAGTAGTGCATGTTAAAATGTCTTTGTTTACCTTTTATTATCCAGGCTCGTGGTTCATCAGACAAGTCACTGTGAAGGCATTTCAGGAAGCTGTCTCCATGCCCCTTGTGCTGACATGGTTGTTTTCCACTTAGCCTTCACCTTTTCCACTCGCCTGGACCCTCCGGTGTAGATTGGGCACAGTATTCCTCCCCCGAAATCGGCGTATGGCTGCCTGAATGGCGGGGTAAAAAACGGTCATACACGTAAAAATCCACTCGTGCTGAAAACATGAGTGAACGTGGGAGTCTAAGCCCATGAACGAAGAAGAAGAAGAAGAAGAGGCACAGTATTCAAACTTCTTTCCAACGCCTGTTTTAGACAGAAAAAAAAGTTACCACAATCAGCAGAACTTTCACTGGAGAATGGGCATAATTCCTTCATACTTTCATTCTCATAGCTTTTTTTTTTTATATAATCTCTTCATTACACTAAATAACATCCATCTTAAGACCTATTTTGAGCCTTAATTTAAGTTGACTAGTAATGATATTAATCATAATGTATTTATTTTTATAATGAACAAACTAGAGTATGTATGTGGATATGTGTGTGTTGGTGCTGGTATGGATATGTGTGGTTTGGGTTGTGTGTATACTGATGTGTACATTTTATGTGTTTTGTATGTTTTGCGAGTGCGATTTTATGTGATGTTATTCTGTACACCAGCCAAAACAAAATGTCTGGTATATTAGATAATAAACGCACGTTTAAACTTACCCCGTCACCCTCCAGTCCCCCTTCCCCCATTACACCCTCCACTTTTAACATTGTATAAAAAATCATGTCCCAATATAGGTCCCTAGTTACCTGGGAGGACGTTAAGTCCCATAATCAACATCAACAACGTATTGAATTGAATTGAAAAGCTGGGGTTAGGAGGTCTAACTTCTTGAATTAAAGTATTTTTTTCTCAGGTGCATGTAGTTTTTTATTTGCTTGAAATCATGGTGTATTCTGGTTGAAAGAGAAGAGTCAATTTCCTTGTAAGCCTGCAAAATTAAGATTTGTCATTTTGGAAGTACATTTTTGTAAGGGTCCAAAACAGTCCAGGATAAGGAGGAAAAACATAGGGTGGGTCAGGAAATCTGAAACATTGCATAGTTTTTTTTGGGCCTATGTAGACACAAAAAGTACGTAGAACACTTTCCCCCCACCAAGAGAGCATAGCTTAGTTTTAAAGGAAAAGTCCAAGGTTTAGGGTCACTTTTGATACGTTGACACTTTTAATTCATTAACCACAATTGTATGTGTAACAAGAGGCGAAGCCATCAAGGCTCACGTAAGAAATCGACAAACAGTAACACAAACTCAATCACTCCGTCACACATACACACACACACACACACACACACACACACACACACACACACAGAGAAAGAGCATAGGTGAAACTGTGCAAGAAAGCGAGACACTAGATCTAGATCTGTCTGTCTGCATGTACACTAGTCTCGGCCCGCTCAAAATAATAATGACCGAGACTCTCAGTACTTTCTTCGCGTGACGTCTAACCCTCTTACGTCATAATGTGACGTCAATGTAATGTGACGTCTTCAAATGTTAGAGTTTCTACCACAGACATACACACGCACGCACGCACGCACGCACGCACGCACATACGCACATACGCACGCACGCACAGACAGACAAAGTTACGATCGCATAGGCTACACTTACGTGAGCCAAAAATGAACACAGAAGCCCCAAAAGTATACTTTGAAACCTTTTTTTGCTGTTCCGAATTGTTCCACCGCGCGCGCAGTCTTGGCTCATGACCTTTTGCACACGTGTTTACTACGTCACACACTGCTCGAACAAGTATGGCCACTCACAGTATTTACAGCAGCGAGGAAGAGGAGGAGTACGACGGACCACGTTTGAGCCAGGCTATCGTTCTTCCTACCAGTTTGAACCACGGAAGAAAGACGAGGAAAGAAGGCCACAAGACGCTGCTCGTAACAGAGCCAGCATGCAGAATCGGCAACACTGACTGGTATGTGATTACTATTGTTGTCGCTATTTTCTGCATGCTAGATCAAAAGTCATGTGCGTTTTCCACTCATCAGTTCTTGTGCTTCTGTTAAGTTAGCATGACAGGATTATGCTAAGCTGAGCTTTTCAAGCGTCTTGTTTTCTTACCACTTGGATATTTTACTTGGGACTGTACAGTTCAGAATAAATGTATCTGCAGTGTTGCCTACACTTGACGATCTTTTTCCCCTCTGGGAATTCTAAGCACGGTTTTTTTTCCCGTTTACACAACAAAACATGTTGATAGTAAGTCAAATTGCGTAATGCCATTTTCTCGTACAGAATGACATTGATGTTGATGATATTTTCACTGATTCGTGACAGTAAGACACAGTGCTTCGTTTTAGGTAATGCATGGAACCACAAAACAGTAAAAGGGAGCTTTCTGAAATGGCGGCGGTGATTTCAATATTCAGAGATCTATCTCAGCAATATTGCCTTACATGTGCCTATGCCCCTGTAACCTTTTTATGTATTTTAGATCTGCCATGATACGATTTGTAAAACGACGGAATGACGTGAGTTTTGGTCTAAAAGTGGTGATTTTGGGTATTTATTTTAGGAAGGAAATCGTGCCAGAGATGTTGTTTGGTCAGTAGGGAGGTTGGGAAATAGTTTTTTCAAAGGTAGAAGGACATTTCGATTAGGCATTGAAAATGAACGAAAGGCAATTCTGGGACGATACCAAGGATTGTTGTGAATGATGCAGACAAAGCGTGTGTTTTTATTTTTATTTTTATAAATCAGTGCAGAATTTAATCTTGAGTGAAGCGGTATGTTTTTGAAGTACTCTTCAAAACAATCTTCGTTCTGTTGAATAGGAGGATGTGTGGGGGAGGGGGGCATAATGGCGTGTGCCCGATTTCAACAGAAAAGCTAGGAAGATATATCGTAGATCTGAAAATAAATAATTCAGTGATGAACAAAGATTAATTTGTTTGTGCGTGTGTGTGTGTGGGTGTGGGTGTGGGTGTGTGTGTGCGTGTGTGTGTGTGTGTGCGTGTGTGTGCGCGCACACGCGATACCCGTGATGAGGCGACCATTGTGTAGTGGCTATGTTCCCCAGGCTCCAACAGAAGCAGGCTGAAATCGAATTCTGTGAATGTGATCGTTTATCGTGTGATGGAGTGATACCGCTAGTCGTTTTAACAAAAGAAGCTTTCTCAGAAATATCCAAAAATGCATACACAACAGTTCCCTTCTTTTGATTGATGTTTGGTCTGTTTTGTTTCGCAACATGGGACACTGTTCAAAAGACAGTGCAGGAGTATTTTCAAACACCTTGAGGAGACAGGACATTGTTTCTGTTTCACAGTGGCCAGGTCAGTCACGATGTGTGGTCAGTGTTAAAAAGCGACCCTGTTAGATTCACTCGAAGGGTACTAACACTGCATGCATTGTGAAACCGCGACTAATGGTACTGTTCGTGTTGTTTCTGTAAAGCATGGTAAGTTTTGTGCATACATAAGAATCACCCGGTTTTTTTGTGTGTCTCCTATGTGAACGGGGCATGCTGTTATGATTACAGAGTGATCTACTGTTTCAGGTGTCAGTGCGGACATTGCTGCCGGATGCCAACTTCTGTTGAGTGTGTGTGTTGCCACGACGTCAGACAAATCAAACAGAAGGTAGAAGGCCTGGAAGAGCAGGTAGGCTGCATCACAGCACATCCTGGCTTTCGTACCTACTGCCTGGAGACCGCATAGTATTCGTACAAGCAGGACCACGGGCGTCTAAACTTCGATCTGCATGAGTATGTAACACAACACAAATCAGAAGATTATCATTCGGATATATTTGCATATTCTTACACTGACAAGAGAGTGAAATACGTAGTACATTGTATTACACAAATAAACAGATCGGAAACGTAAACTAGACACAAATACATCGAATCTAATTAAATCTTCATTATAAACATTAACAGTGGAAAATAACAGCAACTGGAAAACAATAGCATTTGTGTGAAATAAATACAAAACCTATTGTAAGACTGAACACCCACCCACAAACTTTTCAAGATACAATTTAATTGATGTGGGATTCTTCAGTATGTACACTTCTTACTTGCCGGTGTAGCACGATATTAATCCTACGAGATTTTTACTCCGGAGTAACAAAATCGTACGAATATGTTACTCTACTCATACGTGAGAAAGTTACTCCCCACGACAAGTGTACTCCGATTAAAAAAAATGACGAACAAAATTGTAACTCCCCTGACAAATAATTAACTAATACATTAATCCACCCTATCCACATAATTATCAGTATGATTAGAGCTTGTTAAATTTTCTTAAGTTTTGACATCGGAAATGTACCTCATTGCTTAGAATGGGTGTGTAGCTGATGATCGTTGGTGAAAGCCTACAGTAATAGAACTTGGCGGACATTGGTCATAGTCCGATAACTGCCTGCATACAGTATACCTACATAACAGATTCCAACACAAATTTCTAAAGTGAACATGTCATATCTTTATATTTATGGATGAAGAAAAGGAGGTTTCCGCCTGACATTTATCAAAAAAAAGGAAGACATCTTCTGGAGTGTTTTAGATGCAAAGTTTCATGAAGATCTCAGCAATCATTTTCAAGGAATCGCTCCACACGCTTTCTATACGATTTTCGTATGAAATTGTAATCTATTTTCTTGCTACGCAGGGGCGGACCTAGTTGTGGATAAGGGGGGGGGGGGTTCCAATTTGGAGCAGGGGTCCAGGGGCTGCTCAGGCCCCGGTGGGGTCCAGGGGCCAAACCCTGGTGGGGGGTCTGGGGGGCTTTGCCCCCCAGATGCTGGAGGAATTTTATTTTTTTTAGGTCAATCGGAGGCCTCTCCTTTGAGTTTCTCGTCAGTTTCAAGCATGTTGCATTTGGAGGGAAGGAAATCACAAGCCCTTTATTTTTGTACTAAAAAAAATAAATAAAATAAATAAAAAATAAACAAGAAGAGCAAACGCTCGATCGAGTCACTTTCGCAGTTCTGAATATTATATGAGGCATCAGATGGACAGGAAGAAATTGCTATTCACAACACAATGAGTCACGTTCACATAAAATTTGAGCCCGGTCACTTTTATAGTTTCCGAGAAAAGCCCAACGTTAAGTTGTGTGTTGCCGAACAGAAAAGGCTAGTTATCTCCCTTGTTTTTCTGATAACGTTCGTAAAAGGCTACAGATGTAAATACTTTGATGTAAAGAATAATCCTACAAAGTTTCAATCACATCCGATGAACTTTGTCAAAGATATAAAATGTCTAATTTTTCCTTTGACGCTGACCTGTGACCTTGAAAAAGGTCAAAGGTCAACGAAACCATCGTTAAAGTGTAGAGGTCATTGGAGGTCACGACTAAACAAAATATGATAGTTTCCGAGAAAAGTCCAATCCGGCCGGCCGGACGGCCGGCCGGACAGACTAACACTGACCGATTACATAGAGTCACTTTTTCTCAAGTGACTCAAAAACGGATGGGGGGGGGGGGGGGGTTCCGGGCACCCAGGAACCCCCCCCCCTCCCCCTAGGTCCGCCCCTGCTACGGGTTATTGATATATAGATTTTAAATATTTGCCTATATTATATGTGACCCTCCACGACGGTATGAGTCACATGTCACCTTTGCATGATTTTCATATTTTTACATTTTTCTAAAGAGTTTGTTATGCTCTATCCAGTGGTGAAAACCGTTTTAGAAAAGAGCGAAAACTCTTTGAGTTATAAGCCAGTGACTAAGGTGACCCTCACTCTGTTATCAGACACTCCCCGGACTTATATTAAGCCCAGCGCAGAACCGCGCGAGGTGACATGCGACTCATTTCGTGGTGGAGGGTCACATATTTGTGACAAAAATGCAGTGCGTTCAATGTTATTCTGGGATTGCTTTACACCACTTGTTTCTTTCTTGCTTTCGCAGGAAATACAGATATGTCGCCTACAGGCAGCTGGTGCGATGGTGTTGGGGTTTTCTAGGCAAAAGCATCAGGGTGCCTCTACCAGCTTGTGCCGTGAAAACGATCAGGGACACTTTCCCAGACGGAGGAAGAGTGGGGTTCAAACTCCCCCAGCTGGAGGGAATCGTGTGACCCTGTGTTGAACAGCTTCCTGCATGGTGGGACGATGGCACTGGGATGCCAGGTGGTCTGGTACATGGTCCACATGATCCCACAAACTTAGTTCCAGGGTCCTGGGGCTGTTGGTGTACTCCCGCATCAGATACTCTGTGAGCCGGTCAGCATAGCCTGTGCCCCGCAAATAGAAATACAAATTAAATCGATGAATTTGACTCAAGAAATAACTGTTTGTGGTGATATGCATCGGTATGAATGTATAACGGGTACATTAAATATACCCCCCCCCCCCCCCCCTCTTGTGTTACAACGTTCACTACCTTTCTTGGTTAAATGAACTGCTTGAAGTTAAACTTTTAGAAATTTACCCTCACTATTATATATTTTCTAATTTCTAAGATTTGATTTTGTTACATATCTTTTTTAGGACATAGAGTGGGAGTTCCACTAAACTCAGGTCTGTCAAAACTTTTTGCATCAGATAGTGAATTTATGACTCAGAAACATACTCATAAGGGAGACATAATTGAAACTGAAAGCAGAGGTTTTTTGTGGAATTCCCCAAGTCTTCGTGCATGCGAGTGTCCGGCAAACAAAACTGTAGCACGTTCAACCATCTTGACAGAAGGAACAAATACCCACGCTTCAAAAGTAGGTTAGAACTGTTGCAGAGTAGTACAGGAAGGTTTTTCACACTATAACTGTACTAGCTTTTGAGAGCGAAGGCGACCTTGTGTGTGAATAAACGATGATTGTCAACACCCGTAGGTTGGGGTAGTTTAAGTCAATAAACACGGAACACATCTGCGTTAAATTGGTGAATATTTCTTGAGCATGACTGTAGATTATACATTTGTAGACTTCATCTCATGCTCAACAATGTGTCATTTAGCGTTATTTCTTCTTCATCATGTAGAACATTTCTCATTTGACATTCCTTTCATTGAATGAGACATTCATGTTCAATGGTTACTTGGGGCAGGTTTGACTTTGACAGACGATGATCCGGTATTAACTGAAAAGTGAACCAAATAAGGGGTCTTAACTACAAACTTAATTTCAGTTGAATACACTTAAAATTGAGTGCTTGAGTCCACAATGAGAAGATATTTATCATGGGTTTCTACTTCATAAAACCAAAGCTTTATCCTTTACTTTACATTTCTTATCATTCTTGGTGGAATCAAGCAGTACTGATAACCAGTTTAACGTTATCTTGAAAATACAGTGGGCTTTATCAATGAAGAAACATAGTTCTTGACTTTACGTGGAAAATGTACGTCATCAGATTCAGAGAAGATATATGGGAAGATTGTTCATAAAATTACACTTTGCACCTTGCCACTGTCTGCATTAGTCAACAGAACAGAACCTCCAATAACACAATATACAAAAGTATAAGGACACACAATGAATGCACAAACTTTGGTTCTCAGATAATGACAAACAAGTTGAGAGAAGTGACTCAGACTGCCAATGCAGAACAAATGTTATCCTGTGTTACCAATTCCTGCAAAATGCTATTTATATTCTTCAACTAAGCAGAAATTACCAATTTGAAAATGGTTTCCACACAAAAGACTAGAAGATAAACATTCCTTTTTGACACTGAAATTCTTCCTTCAAATGCTGTGGAAATTCAATGAATTGAAGTGTGAAAACTCAAAGTGAAACTAGTCAAATAATGCATTTACAAACCAAAAGAATACTGGTTTCTTCAAAGTAAATTTTCCAGAAAAACTTCAGCTTTGACATAATCTGAACCAAGTCTCTCAACACAAACATGAAAACATTTACAAACAAACAACAAGTCGCGTAAGGCGAAAATACAATATTTAGTCAAGTAGCTGCCATTTTTCAGCAAGACCGTATACTCGTAGCATCGTCAGTCCACCGCTCATGGCAAAGGCAGTGAAATTGACAAGAAGAGCGGGGTAGTAGTTGCGCTAAGAAGGATAGCACGCTTTTCTGTACCTCTCTTTGTTTTAACTTTCTGAGCGTGTTTTTAATCCAAACATATATCTATATGTTTTTGGAATCAGGAACCGACAAGGAATAAGATGAAAGTGTTTTTAAATTGATTTGGACAATTTAATTTTGATAATAATTTTTATATATTTAATTTTCAGAGCTTGTTTTTAATCCGAATATAACATATTTATATGTTTTTGGAATCAGCAAATGATGGAGAATAAGATAAACGTAAATTTGGATCGTTTTATAAATTTTTATTTTTTTTTACAATTTTCCGATTTTTAATGACCAAAGTCATTAATTAATTTTTAAGCCACCAAGCTGAAATGCAATACCGAACCCCGGGCTTCGTCGAAGATTACTTGACCAAAATTTGAACCAATTTGGTTGAAAAATGAGGGCCTGACAGTGCCGCCTCAACTTTCACGAAAAGCCGGATATGACGTCATCAAAGACATTTATCAAAAAAATGAAAAAAACGTTCGGGGATTTCATACCCAGGAACTCTCATGTCAAATTTCATAAAGATCGGTCCAGTAGTTTAGTCTGAATCGCTCTACACACACACACACACACACACACACACACACACACACACACGCACAGACAGACAGACAGACAGACACACATACACCACGACCCTCGTCTCGATTCCCCCTCGATGTTAAAATATTTAGTCAAAACTTGACTAAATATAAACAAGTCGCGTAAGGCGAAAATACAATATTTAGTCAAGTAGCTGCCATTTTTCAGCAAGACCGTATACTCGTAGCATCGTCGGTCCACCGCTCATGGCAGCCAAAGGCAGTGAAATTGACAAGAAGAGCGGGGTAGTAGTTGCGCTAAGAAGGATAGCACGCTTTTCTGTACCTCTCTTTGTTTTAACTTTCTGAGCGTGTTTTTAATCCAAACATATCATATCTATATGTTTTTGGAATCAGGAACCGACAAGGAATAAGATGAAAGTGTTTTTAAATTGATTTGGACAATTTAATTTTGATAATAATTTTCATAAATTTAATTTTCAGAGCTTGTTTTTAATCCGAATATAACATATTTATATGTTTTTGGAATCAGCAAACGATGGAAAATAAGATAAACGTAAATTGGGATCGTTTTATACATTTTTATTTTTTTTTACAATTTTCAGATTTTTAATGACCAAAGTCATTAATTAATTTTTAAGCCACCAAGCTGAAATGCAATACCGAAGTCCGGGCTTCGTCGAAGATTACTTGACCAAAATTTCAACCAATTTGGTTGAAAAATGAGGGCCTGACAGTGCCGCCTCAACTTTCACGAAAAGCCGGATATGACGTCATCAAAGACATTTATCAAAAAAATGAAAAAAACGTTCGGGGATTTCATACCCAGGAACTCTCATGTCAAATTTCATAAAGATCGGTCCAGTAGTTTAGTCTGAATCGCTCTACACACACACACACACACACACACACGCACAGACAGACAGACACACATACACCACGACCCTCGTTTCGATTCCCCCTCGATGTTAAAATATTTAGTCAAAACTTGACTAAATATAAAAAGCAAAAATACCTTTGGCTCCCTGGTAACATGAATCACACTGTGGCACATCACTTCTCAAAAAATAGCACTTCAGAGTACTTACAGTTACAGTTACAACATTTTGAAAAAACTATGGAACTTGGAAGATGGATGGAGGATGGATGGAGTTCCTCTCTCCCTGAGGGTCACGGCAAGAATGCCTGTTTAGAGGCCAAAACCTATCCAGCAAGATTTTCAAAACTCACAAGAAAGTCTCACGTGGACCTCAAAACTTTCAGTGACAACATACAGGCCCATGATGTGACGACAAAATCACTACAGTTACATAGTGCAACAATTAATTTTCTATGTGTTTATGAACACATCGCAAGCGCCTGTACTTCAACAACTGCCAGCAACTGGTTTGATCCAAAAACTAGATTCTTGAGCGCACGAAAAGCAATAAAAATGCTTTGCCGCGAAGCTGGATAAATTCATGACCTTGAGTGTACGTGAGCCAAAGGCAAAAAGAATTACAAAAAATAAAAAGGTAATTGAATCTAGCACACAAACAACTTGCATTTGTCGTAGCGACATTCCAAAGTGAAAAATGATGATCGAAAACAAATGCCGGAAAACCAATGCCGGAAAACCAATGTCGTAAAACGAAGTCGAACAAATCAAAACAAGTGGCTGAACAAAGCAAGTTTTTGTCATCGTCCTACTGTCTGTAAGTCTGTCCGTCAGGCAGCCTGGCCAAGCTGATTCCGTCTCAGTCAAGTCAAGTCATCAAGTATGTCAGAAGTCGTCAGTCAAAACGAAACAATGAACACGCACGTACAAAACATAGCACACATAAACATAGCCACATGAAACCAAAAGTACACACAAACCAACCAGACGCTACACACCGGGACAAACAAAAGGTGGGGACGAAAAAGGGGAAAGGGGAAAAAAGGGGGAGGGGGGGTACAATGAGTGAATGCCAGATCGGCAAGAACAATAACTACCACTCTCATGAAGTTTTTCACTTCAATTGAAAGCCCATGATAGTGGTACGATATCAAAACAGAAAAGCTTAAAAAACAATAATACTCGCCGGGATTATTGTCGCTTTTCTACTCCTCAAAAACGCAGCTAATATTTCGGCTGTCACTGTTTACAGTCAGGATGATTGTGGGCTATATTTATAATGTACCCATCATCCTCTGTTTTACCCCACCCCGTGTCATCCGGGTTGCTCCAAAACAACATTGTCTGCTTCAGGAGCAGACCTCATAGAAATAGTATACATCACAATCACATACGGACATGATCTGTTGCATAAATTCCCTTTTCTTTCTTTTTATCTTTTTTTTTTCTTTCGTGGGGGGTGGGAATGTTTACAACAATGTACATGAGATATAGCGAAATTCGTGATTAAGCGTGAAACGGGACATTGGGCATTTCCCCATGTTCAACTAAGAAACAGCGACAGAAGATTCATGACAAAAGCTTGTACCTTCCAGTGATAACTGTGTCACAGCTCTCCTCGGATTGGTTGCTGAGTTCCCAGTCCTCGTTTTCTCGGTCTGTCACCATTCCCTCCTCCTCGTCTGACTCGCTGACGGGCTCTTCCTCCATAACTTTGAAAAGATGTTCATGCACTGCTAGCGGTTGTCGGTTTCCTTTGGGTTCTTCAGGATCCGTCTGTTGGCAGAAATCAACCTTTTTCATGTGAACAAGAGGTGCTGGGTGTACCTTATCATCAGTTTGTGACCCTTTAAAACAGAAAGAACACTTCATCCTTTGCAACTTTCATGCTCATAATAAAAACATGAAATTCTATATTTAGCGCGCATGTGTGTGTGTGTGTGTGTGTGTGTGTGTGTGTTTGTGTGTGTGTGTACGTGTGTGTGTGTGTGTGTGTGTATCAATGTGTGTGTGTGTGTGTGTGTGTGTGTGTGTGTGTGTGTGTACGTACACCTTTCACATTGCTGTGGGTTGACTGTGCACAGGCAAATAATTTGATGACTGGCGGTTTTTCGTGACAGCAGCAAGTACAGCAGGGCTTGTTATGGAGTGTCCTTTTGTTCTCATCGTTTGCCGTTGGGAATCGGGACAGTTCCCTTTTCCTCTGGAAGTAAAAGAAGAAAGACACTTAGTCTAATGATAATTTGATTTGAAAGTATGCTTGGTCTGGTATTGTCTATTGACCTATTCAGAACATTGAAAATTGAAATACCCACTGAAAGACGTATGGATATTATCATGTGTGTATCCATGCGTAAGTTTCAACACATAAGCTGGTTGTACGTGTCTCAGTCAATGCAGACAAATCACATGCACGATTCTCACATCTCTCGTCTTTCAGTAGCAAAAACTGCACGCTTACAGTAGATATTTTATACATAGTGAATTATAATTCAAGCAAACACTGTCAATGTCATGGATTTACATTTGGAGTTTGCGATCATATTTACCCCACGCTTGGCACATATATTGTGTAATGTCTCCACACAAAAAACTGACAACGTGTTACTCTTAATCTGCCGCGCCACCCCCCACCCCTATCACCCCCACCCGCTCTTGTTCCTGCCCAGCCCCCATTTTCCACAGCTCAGCTCAGACCGTTATGCAACAGTGTTGCCTGTGGCGCTTCGACGTCAATACATCATCTTTGAAATCCAGCAGTAATAGCCGGACCAAGACACACTAATCTGCACCAATTCACATTTGCTGCGCACCAATATGTGGGTGCATGGTCAAAACAAAAAACATCTACTACATCTACAATCAAAGTACACTGACCTTCAAGCAGCTTTGAACGGAGGGTACTGCCAATCGCGACAATACTCTTTTCGGTTGAAACCCCAACCTGTTTTGCTCAAAGTTGATGAAGTCGGTTTGCACGAAATGTTCATTGCAAATGAACCTGCTTTTGCCAGAGACTTTTAAATGCGCACGCTTTAGCTGTGGAAACATCTCCCATTTCGATAACAAACTTAGGTTTTTGGTAGGAAATCTGTGGAAGGAAATGCCGCTTGTTGTTTGCGTGTTTTTGCAGTTTGCGGCTGCACACCTACGAGGCATTCTTCCGGACCCAGTTATCACTATGCATGAACACCACGCTGGTTGAACCAAAACAAACACTGTGACGTCACAGTGAACCGACGTCACAGTGAACCAAAAATCACGTGACCACAACATGACCCCAGGCGGCTTGTCTTGGTTAGCCCACCAATAATAAATGTTCAATTACAACAACAAAAATTTTTTTAATAATTTTTAAAATATTTTTCCTGAGATGTTTATAACATTTGGCATTCGATATTCAAGCTTTTGGAGATATTTCAAAACCTTGGACTTGTCCTTTAATCATTTTAATGCCACTGTTAGCAAGAGGAGTACTACAGACAGCAATCAAATAGTGGATTTTTTCTGTAGACATTGTTATTTCTGTTTAGGTGTTTCAGTAGTTTTCTATGCGGATAAATCATGCTGCATGATCAAACAATCCAGCTGGGTGTTGTTTTTACCACGTTACTCTGAGAGAAAAAAAAACCCACAGAGATTAAGTTGAACTGGCAGTTTGACTGAAGCAGTGGTAATAACACAGAGTTGTGCTCTTCCTACAATCAATTTTTTTTATGTGGATGATGATGTCCGTACATGTACTTGGTTGTATTATTTTGCCAGACTATTTGTTTCTGTTAGATATATCTGCTCACGTGATTGTTGTTCATAATTTGACATTACATTTACTGCTGATCAAAATGTATTGTTGGAATAGATCTGCTTAATATTCTGACTGCAGTTTTGTAATAAAATCAAAGAACACATATGTTTTAAGTATCAAAGTGCTTTTCACACACACACACACACACATACACTCACACACTATGAGTATGTCTGCAAACATGAATTTGTACTTGTATTACTGTATTACAGAACCTGATCTGAAAAAAGGACAACAGCAAATTATTGATGCAAGCTTGAAGATAACAACTATAACAACGTGTGTAAGTGTGTGTGTTTGTGTGAATGTTAGATTAGGCGCATAAAAATGATCACAATAATAATAATAATAATAATGTCTATGTGTGTATGGACGGACACTGATTAAAACTGAGACTCATCGATTATCCAGGTGAATGTAAAAGAGGGAGAGAGAGGGAACTTTCAGGTGGGTGGTGACACAGAACACCTATCCCTCACAGAACACATTCAGTATACATGTACTCACTTCCTTTCGTCTGCGTTTAGTGAAAGCAGATTGTTCTGATGACATTGGTATCCTGTTTCTGACCTCCTGTGAGTGGTCAACAATTGTCGGAACTGGAACTGCGTTAGGCAACAGCTGTTTTTTGTGTGCCAGGTTTTCTTGCCGGCTTAAGGCTGGAGAACACACCTGAGGCCATATTTCAAAGTGGTTAGGCAGTTTTAAAGGTTTGTTTTTATGTTAGTTCAGTGTTTTGTTTATCAGGAAAAAACAAAATGAATAGAGCTTGTCGCGCAAAATTTTGAGATAGCGACTGAAGTTTGAGCATAGGTATGAGATTTTTTCACGCAAACCCTACTGAAGAAATTGTGATATTGTATTGTGAATATGTTAACAAAAAAACAATCGGATGATCAGAAACTGAAGAAGAGAAATAGGGAAGCAAAATAGAACATCAAACATAGTGATTTTACAGGTGAATTTGGAAAAAAACCTTTATGTATCCATTTTTGAAGCCCAATTTGAAGCATGGAACACAGTCAAACATAAATTAAAAGTGTTAAAGTGGTTACAGTGTTCAGAAATAGTGTTAAATAACAAGTTGAGTTATCCCTCTTCACAAATTTTAAGAGAAATACACCTCTTGTCGCGCAAAATTTTGAACTGTGATGCTTTTACTACCCCCACCCCCTACTCATTTTTCAGAAAAGAGTGCATATTATCTTCCAAATAGACAAGCAAGGTAGTCAGATGATCAAAACTTCAGAACAAAAATAGGGAAGCAAAATAGAACATGCAACATAGTGATTTAACTGGTGAATTCAGAAAAAAAACACTTTTTTACTCATTTTATTAGCTGAATTTAAAGCTTGGAAGACAGAAATAAATAAATTAAAAGTGCAAAACTGGTTACAGTGTTCAGAAATAGTGTTAGATACCAAGTTGAGTTATCCCTCTTCATCACAGTTAAAAGAAACGCACCTCTTGTCGCGCAAAATCTTGAACTGTGATGCTTTTACTACCCCTACCCCCTACCCATTCTTCAGAAAAGAGTGCATATTATCTTCCAAATAGAAAGGCAAGGTAATCAGATGATCAAAAACTTCAGAACAGAAATAGGGAAGCAAAAAAGAACACCCAACAGAGTGATTTAGCTGTTGAATTCAGAAAAAACACACTTGTTTACTCATTTTATAAGCTGAATTTAAAGCTTGGATGACAGAAAAAAATAAATTAAAAGTGCTAAAGTGGTTACAGTGTTCAGAAATAGTGTTAGATACCAAGTTGAGTTATCCCTCTTCATCACAGTTAAAAGAAACGCACCTCTTGTCGTGCAAAATCTTGAACTGTGATGCTTTTACTACCCCTACCCCCTACCCATTCTTCAGAAAAGAGTGCATATTATCTTCCAAATAGAAAGGCAAGGTAATCAGATGATCAAAAACTTCAGAACAGAAATAGGGGAAGCAAAAAAGAACACCCAACAGAGTTATTTAACTGTTGAATTCAGAAAAAACACACTTGTTTACTCATTTTTTAAGCTGAATTCAAAACTTGGATGACAGAAAAAAATAATTAAAAGTGCTAAAGTGGTTACAGTGTTCAGAAATAGTGTTAGATACCAAGTTGAGTTATCCCTCTTCATCACAGTTAAAAGAAACGCACCTCTTGTCGCGCAAAATCTTGAACTGTGATGCTTTTACTACCCCTACCCCCTACCCATTCTTCAGAAAAGAGTGCATATTATCTTCCAAATAGAAAGGCAAGGTAATCAGATGATCAAAAACTTCAGAACAGAAATAGGGAAGCAAAAAAGAACACCCAACAGAGTTATTTAACTGTTGAATTCAGAAAAAACACACTTGTTTACTCATTTTGTAAGCTGAATTCAAAACTTGGATGACAGAAAAAAAAAAATTAAAAGTGCTAAAGTGGTTACAGTGTTCAGAAATAGTGTTAGATACCAAGTTTAGTTATCCCTCTTCATCACAGTTAAAAGAAACACACCTCTTGTCGCGCAAAATCTTGAACTGTGATGCTTTTACTTCCCCCACCCCCTACCCATTTTTCAGAAAAGAGTGCATATTGTCTTCCAAATAGAAAAGCAAGGTAGTCAGATGATCAAAAACTTCAGAACAGAAATAGGGAAGCAAAATAGAACATCCAACATAGTAATTTAACTGTTGAATTCAGAAAAAACCACTTTTTTACTCATTTTATTAGCTGAATTTAAAGCTTAGAAGACAGAAAAAAAATTAAAAGTGCAAAACTGGTTACAGTGTTCAGAAATAGTGTTAGATACCAAGTTGAGTTATCCCTCTTCATCACAGTTAAAAGAAACGCACCTCTTGTCGCGCAAAATCTTGAACTGTGATGCTTTTACTACCCCTACCCCCTACCCATTCTTCAGAAAAGAGTGCATATTATCTTCCAAATAGAAAGGCAAGGTAATCAGATGATCAAAAACTTCAGAACAGAAATAGGGAAGCAAAAAAGAACACCCAACAGAGTGATTTAGCTGTTGAATTCAGAAAAAACACACTTGTTTACTCATTTTATAAGCTGAATTTAAAGCTTGGATGACAGAAAAAAATAAATTAAAAGTGCTAAAGTGGTTACAGTGTTCAGAAATAGTGTTAGATACCAAGTTGAGTTATCCCTCTTCATCACAGTTAAAAGAAACGCACCTCTTGTCGTGCAAAATCTTGAACTGTGATGCTTTTACTACCCCTACCCCCTACCCATTCTTCAGAAAAGAGTGCATATTATCTTCCAAATAGAAAGGCAAGGTAATCAGATGATCAAAAACTTCAGAACAGAAATAGGGGAAGCAAAAAAGAACACCCAACAGAGTTATTTAACTGTTGAATTCAGAAAAAACACACTTGTTTACTCATTTTTTAAGCTGAATTCAAAACTTGGATGACAGAAAAAAATAATTAAAAGTGCTAAAGTGGTTACAGTGTTCAGAAATAGTGTTAGATACCAAGTTGAGTTATCCCTCTTCATCACAGTTAAAAGAAACGCACCTCTTGTCGCGCAAAATCTTGAACTGTGATGCTTTTACTACCCCTACCCCCTACCCATTCTTCAGAAAAGAGTGCATATTATCTTCCAAATAGAAAGGCAAGGTAATCAGATGATCAAAAACTTCAGAACAGAAATAGGGAAGCAAAAAAGAACACCCAACAGAGTTATTTAACTGTTGAATTCAGAAAAAACACACTTGTTTACTCATTTTGTAAGCTGAATTCAAAACTTGGATGACAGAAAAAAAAAAATTAAAAGTGCTAAAGTGGTTACAGTGTTCAGAAATAGTGTTAGATACCAAGTTTAGTTATCCCTCTTCATCACAGTTAAAAGAAACACACCTCTTGTCGCGCAAAATCTTGAACTGTGATGCTTTTACTTCCCCCACCCCCTACCCATTTTTCAGAAAAGAGTGCATATTGTCTTCCAAATAGAAAAGCAAGGTAGTCAGATGATCAAAAACTTCAGAACAGAAATAGGGAAGCAAAATAGAACATCCAACATAGTAATTTAACTGTTGAATTCAGAAAAAACCACTTTTTTACTCATTTTATTAGCTGAATTTAAAGCTTAGAAGACAGAAAAAAAATTAAAAGTGCTAATGTGGTTACAGTGTTCAGAAATAGTGTTAGATACCAAGTTCAGTTATCCCTCTTCATCACAGTTAAAAGAAACACACCTCTTGTCGCGCAAAATCTTGAACTTTGATGCTTTTACTACCCCCACCCCCTACCTATTTTTCAGAAGAGTGCATATTATCTTACAAATAGGAAAGCAAGGTAATCAGATGATCAAAAACTTAAGATAAATAGGGAAGCAAAATAGAATATCCAACATAGTGATTTAACTGTTGAATTAAAAAAACACCTTTTTTATCTCATTTTTTGAAGCTGAATTAGAAGTTTGGAATTCCTCCGAAAGCGGCGTATGGCTGCCTAAATGGCGGGGTAAAAACGGTCATACACGTAAAAATCCACTCGTGCTAAAAACATGAGTGAACGTGGGAGTCTAAGCCCATGAACGAAGAAGAAGAGGAGGAGAAGAAGAAGCAGTTTGGAAGACAGAAAAAATAAATTAAAAGTGCTAAAGTGGTTACAGTGGTTACAGTGTTCAGAAATAGTGTTAGATACCAAGTTGAGTTGTCGCTCTTTACTGTTAAAAGAAACACACCTCTTGTCGCGCACAATCTTGAACTGTGATCCTTTTACTACCCCCGCCCCCTACCCATTTGAACACAAAAGAGTGTATATTCTCTTCCAATTAGAAAAATAAGTAATTTGCAACTGGACATTTTTAAAATACATATTTTCTGTCAGTCCAAGGATTGCTTAGTCCATTAAAAACAAACAGACTAGGATTTAGCGCACCCATTTTAAGAAAAAGTTAACATGATAATCAGACTTTTTTTTATGCAATTACTACTGAAGATTCCAAACCAGGTAAAACAATCATTTTATATTCTTCGTCACATTTTTTACTTTTTTTTATATAAATTTATCTATAGCGAGTCTTGTCTCTTTGTGTCATTTAGTTATTTTGAAGAATTCTATCCTGGCAAAAAAAATTAAAAATCCCTACCTACCTACCCTATTTTGTTTACCCATGTTATTAGAAACAGACAATTTATTTTTTATTGGCCTAAAGATCTTGAAACATTTGTTTTAATAGAGAAATAACAAGTACAGCCCTTAGCTGTGTCACTCGAATTTCTTTGTCAGGCTGAAACTTAGCTGTTGCGTTGAAGTCTGCTGTGTGTGTCTGGGTCCAAAGCAACTTTCACATTCTCATCTACACATTCTCATCTACACACTCACGTTACTCACACAATTATACAATTCTACCCACAGAGGCGTTCGGGGATGGGGGTCTCGCACTCGGGCGAATCACACCACAAAATACAAAGTATAACGTACACAGATTTTTCTATTGAACCAAAAGGCAAATTAAATCATGAATAAATCAATCAAGCAAAACTTCCACACAATGACACATTCACTCTCGGTTCACACTGCGCTCTGGGCATGCACACTTGGCAGCACGTATACGTTCCGACGCCGTAAGTTTGTCTTCCTGCAAGTCCAGCACAGGCACACGATTGTCCAAGAATCACAATAATCCTCGTGAATGTCACAGCAGGCATAGTAAGGTTACGTAGAAAAGTCCAAAAGGGTGCGTTAATGGTGGTAATCCGGCACACACACACCGGGCACACACACACACACACTGACACTGACACACACACACACACACACTCCGGTTTGGTAAGTTACCTGATAAATAATGTAGCCTGTAGATTTAAGGTGGAGACTGATCAGACAGAAGAGTAATACTTTCACATTTCCGATGTTCAGCGATAAACTTGTTTTCTTCGAGAGTTTGATCTTCGTGCGAGTCTGGCGCGTTGTCACCAAGAACGTTAAAAAAACACAGGATATCATCATGATGCCTCTCTACAAAAACCAGGTCTAGGAACTCTTCATCTAAAGTCAGTCAGTATTAACCTCCTCAACACAATCCTCATCTTGTCCCATAGTGATTTCTGCCGCCAAAGAACATGTGATTCTCAACTCAAAAGACCGATTTGTCGTCTTCCGGTATTGCGAAATTCAGATCTACCCCAACTTCGTGCATTGATCTGAGCAATAAAATGTAGATGCGATAATCTGCAAACATCTCTTCAACACAATCTGCATCTTGTCCCATCGTGATTTCTGTCGGCAAAGAACATGTGGTTCTCAACTCACAAGACCAATTTGTCATCTTCCAGTGTGAAATTCTGATCTGCCCCAAGTACGTGCAATAAAATGTAGAAGCGATAATCTGAGAAAAAAATCTGTTCGCGTGAACGCTGCCACGTTGTCATCAGTCCAATGTCTTTTATCCAGAGCAGGGACGAACACACTTTTTCATCAGCAGTTTGTTATGTTTATCCGCAGACTGCTTTCCATTACTTGTCTGTTTTAGATTGACTCGTATGGTTCTTCAGCCAGGCAAGAAGTGCTTGTTTACAGTGACACGTTCTCACGCACGACATGTCGTAAATGCAAGTTCTAACGATTGTTTTTTATTGCACTGATAGAGAATGTCGATAGTTGTAAACTTCTGACATTTCCTAATGTTTATTTCATTATTTTGCATACGGATATGGCTAATACGTGGATAATCTGTTACGACACGAAACGCGTTCTAAATCCGGGAAGGGAGGCTACTCCAGCGTACTTTCAGGTGTGTTCTAATACCTTAACTGCGTTCGCATTGGAAGAAAGTGTCGCGAAACACAGCACATCGTGTTGACCGTTCCACAATTTGAGACAGTTAATCAGTCTTGCTGCAGAAGTTGTAAGCCCATCGGAAAAAGGTGACAACTATACTTCATAGCTATCAGCAGCCGTACGCATTCCTTCGGCGTGTTATTGATGCTCGATGTAGGCAAACGCTCACTTGAGCGTAAGCTGTAACTTTCGGTTTCCGGACACTAGATGACGTCACAGCCGGTTCTCGTCTACTGGCGGCCATTTCGAAGTCTCGTGTAACAGACGAATTTGGCGGAACGTTTTTAATTAAATCACAATGATAAAGCTACGAATCGGTAAATTTCTTTACATTTTTGGCATCTTCAGGTGCATTTCTCTAACCTTCAGTCATCGGTTAGTGGTTCTAATAACCTTTAAAACAGCATGGTCTGGTCCTTTAAAGGCACGCTAGATGTGCGCTAGGTGTGCGCTAGGTGTTCGCTAGACTTCAGCCGACGAACGTACACCGTATACCCAGCGTGTGCGCCGCGTGTGTCTGAGCGTGAAGAAAGAGAAGCACAGCGTGAAGAAAGGCAAATGGAGCTGAAACGCTTAGAGCTCCAGATAGAAATGGAGACGAAGCGCTTAGAGCTCCAGATAGAAATGGTGCGTATTCAAAATGAGCACGAGGCACCACGCCAAAGAGATAACCAGCAGCAAATGCTACACAGGGCACCGAAACTTCCAGCATTCGCTGACGGGAAGGACCAGATCGACTGCTACCCTGCAAGATTCGAGAGGTTCGCTGAGAGTGCTAGATGGCAGCGAGACGACTGGGCAATTCAACTCATTTGACTGGGGCAGCACTTGAGGTCTACACTAGACTCTCAAACGATGACGCCAGAGACTATGATGTACTGAAGGAAGCTCTGTTGCGTTGCTACAACTTCACTGAAAGGGGCTACCGTCAACGCTTCCGCGAATCAATCAATCAATGAGGCTTATATCGCGCATATTCCGTGGGTACAGTTCTAGGCGCTCTGCAGTGATGCCGTGTGAGATGAAATTTTATACGGCCAGTAATTGCAGCCATTTCGGCGCATATTTACCTTTCACGGCCTATTATTCCAAGTCACACGGGTATAGGTAGACAATTATTAACTGTGCCAAAGCAATTTTGCCAGGAAAGACCCTTTTGTCAATCGTGGGATCTTTAACGTGCACACCCAATGTAGTGTACACGGGGGGGAGTTTGGACACCGAAGAGAGTCTGCACACAAAGTTGACTCTGAAATAAATTTCCGCCGAACCGGGGATCGAACTCACGCTGACAGCGGCCAACTGAATACAAATCCAGCGCGCTACCAACTGAGCTATATCCCCGCCCACACACTATGTCTGGAGAGACACCGAGCCAGTTTGTGGAGCGTATGTCGTCATACCTGCAGAAGTGGGTGGAGTTATCAGGTGAAGAGCAGTCATACGAGAGTCTGCGGGACTTGATCGTGAAGGAGCAATTCCTTAATGCCTGCCCGAAGGACCTGGCGACCCGCTTGGAAGAGCAAAAACTGCGGGGTTTGAAGGACATTACTGATGCTGCTGAGCGTTATCTCATTGCTCATGGAAGGACCCTGGGGACGTCAAAGTCAACAAAACCTTTCCAGAAGAGCGGAAACCAGGGAAACCAACCTGTCAAGGGACAAATGGAGTCCGCACCATCATCCAATGAAGGGCAGAACATAACGTGCTTCCATTGCAAGGCCAAGGGCCACCGAGTCGCAAACTGTCCCCAAAAGAAAAATAACGGACATGACAATGACAAAGCGCAAGAACATCGACGGAGATATTACGACAACAAGAGGCAAACGAGTGGCTCGAACCAACAAGTATGTGCGAGCAGCGTCATACTTCCTAGGGCTGCCGAGCAAGTGGCGACACCATCGGATGTGGAAGAATGTATATCTGATGGCCAGTTTCTACTCGCCAATGGCAAGTCAATCTCTGTCGTCGCCAGCGCAGCTGTGTCAGTGTCGAACATGCCCGTGTCGAAGGGATTTGTTGAGAAGCAGGAAGTGACTGTTCTCAGAGATTCGGGCTGCAATGGGGTCATCGTCAAAGAGGATCTGGTGCCAACAGAGAAGTTCACTGGTGACTTCAAGTGGACGCTCATGGCTGACAGCAAATGCGTGAAGGCACCAGTGGTAAAGATCCAGATCGATACTCCATACTTCACCGGAGAAGTTGAGGCCGTCTGCCTGAAGAAGCCCTTGTACGATCTATTAATTGGGAACATTGGGGGTGCGAGACGTCCTGATGACCCTGATTTCGAATGGAGAATGGGCTCAGCTCAGCCTGCTGCTGAGGAGGAAGACCCACTGCCATTCGCGAATGAAGATATCAGCGAACTGTTACGAGATGACAGAGCCACTGTGCATCGCCGCGACCAGCCGCAGGTTGTAAGCGCTGTGACGACCAGAGCCCAGGCGAAGAAGAACAAAACGACTACGCCGCTTTGGGTCACCAACAGTTCTGCAACTGCTGTCGTGGACAGGGATCGGCTGATTCAGCTACAGGAAGCTGATTCGACCTTAACAAAGTACAGGAGTCGTCCTGTCAAGGAGATGACTAAGGGCAAAGGCACTGTGCACTTTGAGGTGAAGGCCAAGATCCTGTACAGAGTGTTCCAGCACGCGAGAGTCAACGGTGGGAAGCCATTACGTCAAGTTATGGTGCCTCAACCACTTAGGCGCCAGGTGATGGAGGTGGCCCACGACTCGATTATGGGAGGTCACCTGGGTGTCAAGAAGACATCGGACAGAATCCAGGCTGCGTTTTACTGGCCAGGACTGCATGCAGATGTGACTCGATTCTGCCGATCGTGCGATATTTGCCAGAAAACCATACCTCGAGGAAGGTTCCCGAAAGTGCCGTTGCAGAAGATGCCTTTGATCGACCGACCTTTCAAGAGGGTGGCCATTGACCTCATCGGCGAGATCAAAGGCATCTTCTGCAACGGCATTTTGAATAGTTTTGTAAGATACAAAACGCCACTTTTCGCCCAGTGAATGAATTTGATATCAATCAATTGATCAACACATTGGCCGTTCAGAACTCAGAACTCAGAACTTTATTACATAAGGATAAAGGTTTTAGGCTTAGCCTAATCTTCCAACCTGTCCTTGGAACATATACAAAGAATAATTGTAAACAAAAACAAAGACTGCGCACATACCTCATCAAAGTATTAAACTAATAAAACATCAAAATAATGGTCGAGTATAAACATACAAAATATTGGACTCACAAAGTCATATAAAACAAAACCAAATACAAACAAACGTAAATGTTTTTTACATTTCTTAAAAAAGTACAGCAATGTATTGCCGAACAGGGCCATGTATACAGGCAGCTAAAGTTTCAAGAAGAAGGGGGAGGGGGACGAGGGATTACACATTCAGATTAACTACATATACAATATTTAAACAAGTCGCGTAAGGCGAAAATACAATATTTAGTCAAGTAGCTGTCGAACTCACAGAATGAAACTGAACGCAATGCAACGCAGCAAGACCGTATACTCGTGGTCCACCGCTCACGGCATAGGCAGTGAAATTGACAAGAAGAGCGGGGTAGTGGTTACGCTATGCTGCATAGCACGCTTTTCTGTACCTCTCTTCGTTTTAACTTTCTGAGCGTGTTTTTAATCCAAACATATCATATCTATATGTTTTTGGAATCAGGAACCGACAAGGAATAAGATGAAAGTGTTTTTAAAACGATTTCGAAAAAAAAATTTTGATAATAATTTTTATATATTTAATTTTCAGAGCTTGTTTTTAATCCGAATATAACATATTTATATGTTTTTGGAATCAGCAAATGATGGAGAATAAGATAAACGTAAATTTGGATCGTTTTATAAATTTTTATTTTTTTTTACAATTTTCAGATTTTTAATGACCAAAGTCATTAATTAATTTTTAAGCCACCAAGCTGAAATGCAATACCGAACCCCGGGCTTCGTCGAAGATTACTTGACCAAAATTTCAACCAATTTGGTTGAAAAATGAGGGCGTGACAGTGCCGCCTCAACTTTCACGAAAAGCCGGATATGACGTCATCAAAGACATTTATCAAAAAAATGAAAAAAACGTTCCGAGATTTCATACCCAGGAACTCTCATGTCAAATTTCATAAAGATCGGTCCAGTAGTTTAGTCTGAATCGCTCTACACACACACACACACACACAGACACACACACAGACACACACACACACGCACACACGCACATACACCACGACCCTCGTTTCGATTCCCCCTCGATGTTAAAATATTTAGTCAAAACTTGACTAAATATAAAAACAAACAAACACTTAAGAGCATTGCATACATTATCCGAGTACACAATGGAAACTAAACATCAGGGACAGTTTATAGTGTGATCAAATGTGTGTGCAACTGCCTTTTAAAGGCCTTTAATGATGCGGATCGTTTGATTTCTATTGGCAAAGAATTCCACAGAGATGATCCTGAAAAAGCTAAGCTGGATTTATAAAGATCTATACGAGGAATTGGAGGAAGTAAATTTTGAGACCCATACCTCTTCGTAACATGTGTAAAATAGGATTGCACATAACTGGGCACATCACCATGAACTAATTTATACATAAAGACAGCCTTATTGTATGCAAGGTGGGTTTTTAGGGGAAGGAAATTAAGGCTGTTTAACTTCATTTCTGTAGACATGTGCGATTCATACATGATAAGTTTTGCAGCACGACGGTACAAAGAATTGAGTTTCAATAAGTGAACATCACTGCAGCCATCCCACAATGTCGAAGCAAAATTAATATGAGGCATTATGTGAGCATGAACGAACATTTTTAATGTTTCAGACTTCGCGTAATGTTTGAGTTTTGACAACAAATACAAATTCCTTGATAACACTTTGCAGAGGTTGCTTATGTGTGTTTGCCATTTCATTTCTTCATCGACAGTTACACCAAGTATGCGATGTTCTTTAACTTGCTGTATTTGAGTTGTACCTAAGGACAGTTGTAATTTAAGAGGACTTATCTGATGCTTTTGTCTTGTGGTAATAACAATGCTTTTAGTTTTTTCTGGGTGCAGTATCATGGCATTTGATGTGCACCATTTCGCAACTTCGTCCAAAGTGTTCTTCAGGGAAGAATTTACTGATTCCAACGAGGTGTTACTGGTATGAATAGACGAATCGTCTGCAAAAAACTCGCATTTGACTTTATCATCCGATACATGTAAAGGCAAATCATTAACGTAAATACAAAAGAGAATAGGTCCCAATACAGACCCTTGAGGGACGCCATGTTTTACTAGTGCAGTAGACGAATTCTGGCATTGTCGAGTGACATATTGTGTCCGGTCAGCAAGATACGATTTAAAGAAGTCACAGACCGAATCGTTTCTCAAATAATAGTGTAATTTTTTCAACAATATGGAATGATCGACTAAGTCAAATGCTTTCTTAAAATCCAAAAACAATGCTCCTGTAACTTCAGACTTGTTCATTGCTGACAGCCAAGCTTCACAGAGAGACGTAAGAGCTGTGTGGCAAGAATGCTTGGACCGAAAACCGGATTGAAACTGATGGAACAAATTTTGTTCTTCTATGTAAGCAAGAAGATGCTTGTGCACATGCCGTTCTAATGGTTTTGACAAAACAGGCAGCAAAGAAATGGGTCTAAAATTACTTGGGTCTGAGAGATCTTTACATTTGGGAAGGGGTATGACTTTGGCGCTTTTCAATTTAGACGGAAAAAAGTTCTGCTCAATACTAAGGTTATATACGAACGTGAGCGAATCCACAATATACGGTAGAGAAAGCTTCAATAACTTCACGGGTATTTTATCAGGACCCATGGACTTTTTATTCTCCAGGTTTTCAATAAATGTTCCGACCTCATGAACTGCAATCGGAGGAATGATAAACGCTTCATTGTTTATTCTGTTCCGCTGACAGTATTCGTCCAATTTTTCAAAACAGTTATCTGTACCCGGAGAATATGTTTCTGCCACAGAAGCCTTCAATTTATCCGCTAAAGATATAAAATGATTATTAAATTCTTCCGCAGATAGTTTTGTTAGATTAGCAGTTGACCTTTTCCTAGATTTATCAAGGATTTCATTTACTGCCCGCCAAATTGTTGCAGTATCTTTCTTATCGGAAATCAATTTATCAAAGTAACCGGTTTTTGATTGTCTCACTCGGTTTAACACCTCATTCCTCTGCTGTTTATATTCGTCTGTCATCTTATTTTCCTTGAAATAATCTCTCAGTGCCATCGCCTCTATAATATCTGATGTTAACCAAGGCGGAAGTCTGGCATGTTTTACTCTATGCTGACGCAGGGGCACGTGCTTATCTATAATTGTGCTTAAAATGCTATACAAGTGATTAAAAGCATCATCTGCAAGACTGAAATCAAAAACGCTCTGAAATGGAGCTTCACTAAGATCACGAAAAAATGCAGACTCATCAAAATGTCTAAAACTTCTGTATTCTATGGTCGTGTGGCCTTTTGGTCCTGATTTAGGCAAGCGCATAGAGACCGAACAAAAAATAGGCCTATGATCGCTGATACTGGAATTGGACACATACACATTTGAAACAATCTTCTTATTATCAGTATATATATGATCAATAAGAGTTGCAGTTGTGTCTGTTATTCTTGTTGGGTTCAGAACCAGTTGATGAAGACCTAATAAAGTTGTTGTTGAATTCCATACTGTTTGAGGCTTATTCAAATTAATATTAAAATCTCCAAGCAATAAAATATCTTTATTGCGTGATTTGACTTTATCCATCATCTGAATGAAATATTCTGACCAAATCGACGTTTCGGCAGGGTTACGATATATATAACCTATGAGTAGAGGCGAGGTTTTACAGTTTTTTACTTCAATCCAAATGCACTCAATATTGTCGTCCTCTAAATCAGTTCTTCGTGTTGCACATTCAGAAATTGATTCATGAATATAGACTGCAATGCCTGTCTGATTCTTCCTTGCGCTGTCGCGTCGCAAAACAGAGTATTGGGAAATGTAAATCAAGTTATCGGCAATTCTCGAGTCGAGCCGTGTTTCGCTCATCCCAAAAACATGAACTGGCTGTGAGCCTTGGTTTAGCAGCACGCATATATCAGGCACTTTGTTAACGAGATGATAGACATTAAGATGTCCAACCTGGAGAGTGTGTTTTGACACGTTTGAATTCATAATAATTATAATAAACAAAATTATTATCAACAACCAAAAATCTGAGAACAAATTAAACAGAGATTAAATCAATGAACAAACACGGAGAAAAAATAATGCACAAAAGAGCAAAAAGTGAAACAAACAAGTTACAATTTCAGTAACTGGCTAACTTAACGGAAAAGTCAAGTGAGAAGTAGTAAATCGGAATTTAAAAAAAAAAAAAAAAATCTGCGAAATGTTATAAGCGTTCGATGCACAGCAATCATAAATGTACCTGCCAGCACTGCACTCATACACACACAGAATATGATAAAATAAAATTAAACAGTTCGAACAGGGATGAACGATACGCTAAATTAAATCCCCACAACACTAACACGATTTCACTTTCTTTAAGCAGAGGCATTCATAGTCTCTCCGCAAACGGGTTTGAATCAAAGATTAACACACACAAGGAAGAAACACACGCGTGTTTGGATGCAGATGTTTTCACAGTGTTTAAAGCAGCAGATGTTTTCACAGTGTTTAAAGCAGCAGAATACCAGCTATGTGAGTCGTGTCATTGAATATTACTTATGTTCCTTGTTGGTGAGTGTGAAACAATCAATCAATCAATCAATGACGCTTATATCGCGCATATTCCGTGGGTACAGTTCTAGGCGCTCTGCAGTGGTGCCGTGTGAGATGAAATTTTATACGGCCAGTGGATTGCAGCCATGTCGGCGCATATTTACCTTTCACGGCCTTATTCCAAGTCACACGGGTATGGTAGACAATTATTAACTGTGCCTAAGCAATTTTGCCAGGAAAGACCCTTTTGTCAATCGTGGGATCTTTAACGTGCACACCCAATGTAGTATACACGGGGGGTGGTTCGGACACCGAAGAGAGTCTGCACACAAAGTTGACTCTGTGAAATAAATTTCCGCCGAACCTGGGATCGAACTCGCGCTGACAGCGGCCAACTGAATACAAATCCAGCGCGCTACCAACTGAGCTATATCCCCGCCCAGAACAAGAAAACTTGACAAAGACCAGAAGTACGAGAACACCTACTTACGAGTACATTTGAAAGACAGACGCTTAATTGTTTTCTTCGTGTATTCATACCAATTAGTCCCCGCCTTTCCCAGCAAACAGACAAACAAACAAACAAACCCATCAAGACTAACAAACACTAGTCACTACAGCTACAACAGCAGCTGACCAAACAGACAACACCAACACACACAAACAGGAAGCAAACCAACTAAACCAAACAAGAAAGCTGATCAGCTGAGTACTCTTATCAAACACGTCGTCCTCAGTGTCTTCCCTTCTGTCGTCGCTGTGCCGCGATGTAGACCATCCACCTCTCCTCCCTCTCCCTCCTCCTGTTCTCACCCCTCACCCCCAGCGCGTGCAGAAAGGGGCGGAGCGCCGAGGTTATTGGCAGGGCCAGCACCACGATGTGCACGTACACACCAGCAGGCAGAGAGGACCCTCGCCACGCCAGCACTGTCAGGAGGCTCAGCGACAGCCAACACACCACGCTCAGCACACAGGAGGAGAAGACTCGCCTGGCGAGACTAACGTCCTGGCCTGTGGGAGTCCACCTTGCAGGGCTAGACTGTTGGATGCTCTTGTTAGTGTTGGTTGTCATAGCAGCACTTGCTGAGTCAGGAATATGTGTGGTGGTAGGAGTGGTGTTGGCTGGAGAACTCGGGATGTGCTGAACGACTTGGCTAGTGCTCCTGCTGGCTCCTGAACTTTCAACGATTGTGCTTGCCGTTGCTTGTCTGAGTAAGTCGCGATTATCTGTGTTGGTATCGGCAGTGTAGCTTGATATGTTGATACTGGAAGACAGGGTGGCGTCGGGGTCTTGCATTCTCCTGTTGGTATCTGTGGTATTAGAAGAGCCCTGGGCATTGTCATTGATGGGAACGGGTAGGGTTGTACAGCGAATATTACTGTTATCAGCGGTTGTGATCTTGTTGGGTGGGCCATACAGGCTTTCGGTGTCACTCAGCGCTGTCGTGTTCGGAAGTCTGATAGAAATACACGTCAGCCCAACTGCGGCCAACAACATCAGGACAAGGTTGAAAACAACAACGAAGACGACGAAGGTTGCTTCCTCTAGCTGTGCCACCTGTTCCAGTATCACGGGCAGGGGAATGCAGAGCGCTGTCTGACTAAAGAGTTCCCAAGATGTCGCTAGAGGCAGCAAGGGTAAGGTCGCGACAAGCACACACACCGCCCAAACCACCACGCACATCACATGAGCATGTACCGGCTTGAACGAAAACATGTGGGTTTTGGATGACAAAGGGAGCATCCTGTCGAAGGTGAGCAGAACGACAAAGGAGACAGTCAGCTGAGATGACAGCAGGAATAAGAAGGAGACCGTTCTGCAAGCAACACCGTGTCTCCAGGCAGTGTCTGCCAACACATAGCTCCCCTGGTGAAGCTTGTCTGCAACAGCAAACACAGCAATACACACACCCATCACAGCGTCGCCTACAGCGAGATGCGTGGTAAACACTCCTGTCGCAGTCAATGCATTTTTTCTGATTGCAAGGACGTTATTGATGAAAATGGCCGCATTTCCCAGTAATGCCAAACAGCAGCAGAGAGGCAGCAGAACTCTGTGAACAGACGATGACAACAGACGATCACAGGAGGACACAGGGTCTGTGGGTGCTTGGCAGTCTGTAGGATTGAACCCCGTGGGCAGAATAGACGGACAGCACAACTTGTAGCTCTCGGCGTGCACCCTCTCTAACGCATCAAAACCCAGCATGACGTCATACTGAAAATGGGTCACGTGACAGCCGCGAAGATCAAGAACCCGGATGTTTTGAAGAGATTCGTTGTCGCTTCGACGCATTCTACGTACGTTGCTGTGTGAAAGATTCAGAGTTTGTAAATTCGGAAAAGGGACAAATTGACTGAAATCCACGTTATCGAGTGTCATTCCGGATATATCCAACAGTTCAACCTGAGGCAAGGTCAGAGTCAGGTTAGGGCTAGCAGAAAAGATGGACGTTATAGGATTCCTAGAAAGAATCAACACCTGTAAGTTTCCCAGTCCGAGCAATTGAAAAACCTCGACAGAACTGATAACATTATCGGTCAGATCTAAACTACGTAAATTGGGAAATGTAAAATTATCCACATTGTTAACTCCACAACGGCTGAGGCCCAGATGAATGAGCATAGTGTTGTTGGACAATTGACCAACACGCATGCCACTTCCCGCTGCGTCCAGATAGCGAAGGTAGTACTCTGCGGCCTGGAAAGTCGTGTTGCACGTGAAGGCCAGCCCGTGACACGTGCAGCTGTCGGGACACGTCACGGGGTGACAGTACAGCTCGTCGTCCTGCTGAGGACAGTGGAAGACATGGTCACACACGGACATCCAGTGCAGACACACCCTGGACCCCCTGCAGCGATAGTACCCGGGACAGGTGGCTCTTTCACACCCCTCTTCGTCCTCGCCACCCGAGCAGTCCGCCACCCCGTTACAGCGCATGTACACGGGCAAACAGTACCCGTTCCCCTGGCACTGAAAGTGAGTGTGATTACACTGCAATGTACCGTTCACGTCACCATTCGACGTAGGAATTAATTCAGCTTGAAAATTGATTTTGCGAGCCCAGCCGAAGGACAGTCCATAGCTAATATAGGCAGGGGGAGGCGCGTTGGCCATAGTGATGTTGAAGACAATGTTGTGGCAGTCCGCTTCGTCTGTGCCGTCAACGCACTGTTGGTGCTTGTTGCAGTAGGCGTAAAGTTCTACACACTGCGGATAAAGCAACACATCTGACAAAGTTGATTTTGATTGACGAGCTTGCAGTTAGTATCTGTTTTCTAGAGACAAGTGAGATGCATACGTTGTGACATGGATACTATCTCTCTCTCTCTCTCTCTCTCTCCCCTCTCTCCCCCCCCTCTCTCTCTCTCTCTCTCTCTCTCTCTGCTCTTAATTAAGCTTTTCTTGCACTCTAGCCTTAACCTGTGAAGATCTCTTGAGAATCAGAACTCTATTACAACTGATGATTGTGTCGATACATTTTGTGAAGCCAAAAAACGCTCAGAGTTAAATCAGTTACTGATGATTCTGATCTGATACTGTGTCCGCTATTATCAAGTTGGGACTGTGTGAAAGCCCTCCATTCTCGTCACTCATCTTCGCGTGTCATTAATGTGACTACTGGTGTTTCAGTTATTCACTGTCGGGTCATTTTACTCGTTGAATTTGAGTTAATCTGCTCTGGTTAATTCTTGTTACTCTTAAGTCTACTTATTTCTCTTTGTGTAAAGTAGTGTAGATTTTTTCTCTCTTTGTTTTGTCTTTCGTTTGAGTTTGACACCAAGTGTTAAACTCCATTGGTCGCATCTCTGTGTGTATCTGTGAATAGTATAATTTACTATTTTCTCCTTATCGATTATTGACTACGTTTGGTGTTTTAAGGTAATTTTGATTTCTTTCTTTTTTTCTTCTTAAAACGTGAAAACACTGTTTTAAGATTTATCATGAGTAATTTTTCTACCTCATGGACTAACAAAAGAGGGTCTTCGTATTGGACACCTTAATATCAACCATGCAATTAATAAATTACACGAGGTTTCCACCATGCTTTTAAACTCAGGAACACATTTTCATGTTATGGGGTTTACAGAATCAAGACTATCTGACACGATTTCGGATTCTGAGGTTTGTGTTCCAGGTTACAGTGTTGTACGCAGAAACCCCCAACAATGTAAAGAAACTGGATTGCTTGTGTATATAAGTGAATCATTGACTTACACACGTTTAACACATTCAGAACAGTTTGTGGAATCCGTTTGGATCGAGGTCAAATTAAAAAAGGCACCTCCAATACTCATTGGTTTCTGCTATAGAAATCCAGCAGAACGTGTAAACTGGACGGACAAATGTTCACATATGTTAGATGCTTCTTTGTTAGAATCAAAAGAAACCATTCTCTTAGGAGATTTTAATATTGATTTATTAAAACAAAATAAACCATGGTTAGATATGTTCAACCTTTATGATCTCAAACAAGTCGTGAACACCCCTACTAGGGTTACTGCATCTACAAGCACTTTGATAGATCATGTCTATGTTTCTAACACCCGTAACGTTGCAGAAGTTTGTGTTCCAACCAGCGGCTGTAGTGATCATTTTCCTGTTTGTCTCACGTGGTCAAGAAAGGGTGTAAAAATCCCCAAAGTTGGTCACAAGACAGTAAAGTACCGCTCCTTTACTAAATTTAACGAGAACGCCTTTCTTGTAGACTTAAGTAATTCTTCTCTCTCTGATGTTTATAATTATATGGATCCTGATGATGCAATAACACACTGGATAAATGTCTTTACAGAAATATACGATAAACATGCCCCGTGGAGAATTAAGAGAGTCAAGCAAATAGTAAAACCTAAATGGTTTGATACTGAATTACAAGATGCTATTGGCCATCGTGATTTCTTAAAATCAGTTGGCAAGGAAGCGGAGTATAGAGAACAGAGAAATAAAGTAAACTCACTTAAACGAACAAAAAAGATCAAGTACTTTCATGACCTAACGTCATCAAAGCAAAATTCAAAGAATATATGGAAAGCAATAAATGAACTTACAAATAAAACGATTGCCAGTCATTCAAGTTGTGTTAAAGACATATCCCCTGATGATTTAAACACACATTTTTCTAAAATAGCTGAAAAAGTTATTACAAATGACAAATCCAATTTGAACAATTTGAAAGTGTTAGAAGAATATTGTGAGTCGAAACAAGTTTCAAGTCAAGCGAATATTCCTCTACTTACAGTACCTGAAGTTTTTTACGCACTTACACACCTTAAGCAAACAGGCTCCCGGGGAATCGACGGCCTCGATGGTAGGATTCTTAAATTGTCAGCCCCTGTAATTTCTGAAACACTCACTTACCTTTATAATCTTTGTTTAGACAAAAATTATTTCCCAGTCGCCCTGAAACAGGCTAAAGTCATTCCTCTGTTTAAATCAGGTGACAAAAAAGACCATCAAACTATAGGCCAATTTCAATATTGTCTGTTTTATCAAAACCACTTGAAAAACATATTAACAAACATATTCTAACGCATCTTAACCAAAATAATTTACTTCACCCTAAACAATCGGGTTTTAGAGCTAACCATTCCTGCCATACTGCCTTAGTTTCTCTTGTTGATCAATGGCTGGAGAAAATAAACGACAATGAAATCTGTGGTGCCATTTTTGTTGATTTTGCTAAAGCCTTTGACGTTATTGATCACACGTTATTACTGAGAAAATTCGCATTGCATGGCGTCAGAATCGAAAATGTCAAACTTATTAGTTCATTTCTCACCGGCAGACAACAAACTGTACTAACAAACCCCTCGGCGTCGAGCATGCAAGAAGTAAAATACGGTGTACCACAAGGATCGGTTTTATGACCCCTCCTCTTCTCTATATACATTAATGACCTCCCCCTACATATTCAAAATTTATGTGAACTTTTTGTAGATGACACCACAATTCACTCCAGCAACACAAATTTAACTCGCTTATCAGAATCACTTCAAAGGAGTTTAAACCAGTTGACAGAGTGGAGTGAACTAAACCATATGTCTCTTAACCCAAAGAAAACCAAGTATATGGTCATAACAACAAGACAAAAACGCCAGAATATTTGTTCAGCTGGTCCTGCTTTAATGATAGATGGTGAAATAGTGGAAAAAGTCGACCATCACAAACTGCTGGGTGTTAATATCGATAACAACTTGTCTTGGTCAACCCACATAGAGCAACTTAGTAAAGTGGTGTCAAAGAAAGTGTATCTCTTATCTAGAATTAAACACTCCCTGAACTGCCACACCAGAAAGTTATTCTTCATTGCTCATATTCAATCTGTTATTGATTACGCATCCACTCTATGGGACTCAGCAAGTGAAAATTCCTTAAAACCACTTAGCAGATTGCATAAAAGAGCGCTAAAAGTAGTATTACTAAAGCACACTACCCTCACAGAGTTAGACTACATACATTTAGGGATCTTACCTCTAAAGTCAAGACTGCTTTTTAACAAAGGAATCTTTATGCATAAAATTATATCCGAAACTCTACCCCAAACCATTTGTTCAAAGTTCTCTTTGAAGAATTCACACCACCTTATGAAATGTAACACTCCTCTTCCTAGGATAGACTTATTTAAGTCTAGTCTAGTTTATTCAGGTGGCCGTCTCTGGAACGCTCTTCCGAATGCTTTACGGGAAGCTACCAGCACAGATTCTTTCAAAAACAAAATATATATCCCATTTAATGAAAATAGTATATTCTTGATTGTTATATCCTTTGGGACACAGTCACTCACTTTTGATTTATAGTTTTGTTCACGAAATTATGATGTTCTGCATACTATCCATTGTCTTGCAGAGTTGAAGTACTATTGCATAGTATTCTGACTCTAATTGACTTGCAAATTTTTGCTTTGCACCTTGTCATGAACATTTATAAACTACAGTGTTTCATATAATGCACTTATGCACATAAACTTATACTGTTTTACTAATTATGTAAGTATATAGTAGTAGTTATTATAGTAGATTTAGTCCCTCTTTAGGGCGAGGGCCAGATGCAAAAAAGTATACCAATGCTTATTCTGTTACCCTCGTAAAATAAAGAATTGTCATTGTCATTGTCTCTCTCTCTCTCTCTCTCTCTCTCTCTCTCTCTCTCTCTCTCTCTCTCTCTCTCTCTCTCTCTCTCTCTCTCTCTCTCTCTCTTACCGAATACATTCTGCATGACTATGAAAAACGTGGTCAACCAGGTTGCCATTTTCATCTCTCTCTCTCTCTCTCTCTCTCTCTCTCTCTCTCTCTCTCTCTCTCTCTCTCTCTCTCTCTTTCTCTCTCTCTTTCTCTCTCTCTCTCCCCCCCTCTCTCTCTCTCTCTCTCTCGCTGTACCTGGGTGGATGTAGCACACTGTACCGGGGTGAAGCCGGAACACGGAGCATAGACACAGAAAGTCTCATCACTGCCGTCCGCACACTGCTGACGGTGGTCACACACCAAGCTGTACGGCACGCGCTGGGACCCCGCGCTGCACGTGAACATAGCAGGCAGTGACGTCATAGGGAGTGACGTCACGGGGACCGGACATGACGCACGCGAGGGAACTCCCAAAAACTCGCTTTCTGCGTTACCATAGTGATCGGCCCAACACGCGCTAGCTACGTCACATGCCATGAAAGCATGCGTCAAGTGACCTCCCGGACACGTGACAAAAGGAACGCTCAGCGTCACCTCGGAAAGAGAAGCCAGTTCAATGGTAGGATCCAAGCCTTCGGCCATCTCTGCCGCAGCTTTTACAGTCTCAGCCATCTCGCAGAGGTAGTGAAACTGCTCGCGCTCATTGCAGAAATGCTCCATCTTGACTTGGTTGTAGACACCAGGATTGAAATGGCCACACATGGGGCCAGACATGCCATTGGCGTTTCCGTAGAACGCCATTGAACCGTCCACCCACTGCCAGGTGTCTCGGTACCTGGATATGAAAGGAGAGGCGACAGACGAATTTTCTTCTACCTTTACTTATTAGGGCCATCAAAATAAAGCGTGTTGAAAGTGTTAACATTTTAACTTTCGTACAGGCTAGCGGCAAAATAAAAGTACAAAACGAAAACAAGAGTCGCACTTTTCAGGATAATTTTGTTAAGATGACATCGGTTAATGACCTGCACTTCTGGCAAAATAACCCCGGTATTTCACGAGCCAAGGCGGTGACAAGGTGTTATAATTATGACATTGATACCGTCTCTTCGTCTCTACATACAGTTTACCCGCGTCTGTCCTTGCCTGGAGTCAAACAAGTGACTCTCGAAGGTCACAAGCAAAGTGTTTAATCAACTGAGCAACCAGATCCACGGGCATTCACGTTTTCATCTTGGAAGCGGGAGTGCGTATTATTGTGGATTTAGTTGCCCAATTTGGCTGATACCTCCAAATTCAGCTGGAACCATTCTTCTTCTTCTTCTTCTTCTTCTTCTTCTTCTTCTTCTTCTTCTTCTTCTTCTTCTTCTTCTTCTTCTTTGTTCATAGGCTGAAACTCCCATGTTCACTCATGTTTTGTACGAGTGGATTTGTACTTTCTTTCTTTATTTGGTGTTTAACGTCGTTTTCAACCACGAAGGTTATATCGCGACGGGTGGATTTGTACGAGTATGATCGTTTTAATCCCGCCATTCGGGCAGCATTCGCCGATTTCGGGGGAAGAATGCTGGGTATTTTCGTGTTTCTATAACCCACCGAACTCTGACATGGTTTACAGGATATTTTCCGTGCGCTCTAGGTCTTGTGCTTGCGTGTACACACGAAGGGGGATACGTCACTAGCAGGTCTGCACAAAAGTTGAACTGGGAGATCGGAAAAAATCTCCACCCTTAACCCACCAGGCGGCCGCGATCCACGAGGCCGATGTCTTATCCACTACATCCGTCCGCTGGAACCAATGATCAGGGGTTCCGCCCGTAGCCCAACGGCTTGTCATGGTCCGCTTGCGTAAGCGCTCACAGCCCATGAAAACGTGTCTTTCTCCCCCGCTTTAGCTACTTTGATGAGGTTGCTGAAAGACCGCTTGTTGAGATTGCTGAAAGACCGCTTGTTGATGTTGCTGAAAGACCGCTTGTTGATGTTGCTGAAAGACCGCTTGTTGAGGTTGCTGAAAGACCGTTTGTTGAGGTTTCTGAATGACCGCTTGTTGATGTTGCTGAAAGACCGCTTGTTGATGTTGCTGAAAGACCGCTTGTTGAGGTTGCTGAAAGACCCCTTGTTGATGTTGCTGAAAGACCGCTTGTTGAGGTTGCTGAAAGACCGCTTGTTGAGGTTGCTGAAAGACCGTTTGTTGAGGTTTCTGAATGACCGCTTGTTGATGTTGCTAAAAGACCGCTTGTTGAGGTTGCTAAAAGACCGTTTGTTGAGGTTTCTGAAAGACCGCTTGTTGATGTTGCTGAAAGACCGCTTGTTGAGGTTGCTGAAAGACCGTTTGTTGAGGTTGCTGAAAGACCGCTTGTTGAGGTTGCTGAAAGACCGTTTGTTGAGGTTGCTGTGAGACCGTTTGTGTCCTATGTTGTAATACGTCACAACGGGGAGACACTACACATGGAAGAGAGAGAG
>NC_090253.1:44649802-44652302 GCF_037325665.1 Littorina saxatilis | reverse complement strand
TATATTTTCTCACACTTTGGACAGAAATATTCAGTTAAACAGTCGGTCGGATGTGTAGCGAATATAGGTCGAGGATGGTCCATGGCAAGGGTGTCAATGTACAACATCGATCCGTCAACAATCCCCACCCAGCACAGAAACCAGCCAGGCTGTTGATTGTTGGTGTGAGTCGAAGTGGAGGACTGTTGTTGTTCTCTGTAAAAGCCTGGGGCGATCTATCGTGATATGCAAGGCGGTATAGACACAGGAAAAAGAGTACCCCGAGCACTCTAAAACATCGCTAACAGGAAACACGTACAGTGTCAAGGAACTATGACCTTATCTCACTTGAAATCTATGTGTCTTTAAACAAAACCAGATATATGACTAGAAGTGCCTTTGTATTGCAGATGGCTAGACGATTTCCAGGGCCCGACATAACTTAAAACCACACAAAACACGATGTTGCCAGATCAGTTGTCTTGCCTAATTGGCCTGCAGATGGCTAATATTCCCAAGGTCCTTAGTCAAAGGAGACAAAACTAACACAACAGAAAACAACACGAAACAAAATGTTAGCAAAGAATTCGAAGCGTCCTTGCCTTGACTTGGTGATAGTTCGACGATTTCAAGGGCCTCACTTGTGCCGACAGCACTGAGCTGGAATGCGTGGCGAGCGACAGTGGGGTCTCCTAGCCGAATCACCAGCGTCATACTGTTTTGCGCGGCGTTGAAGAAAAACACACGGCCATAGTCACACGTGTGGTGCCAGGTTTGAGAATTCTCTCCATCGGAAATGTTGACGTAGTTTTGAAGACTGCACTTTCCCAGCCCGGCACTCGACATGTTTACTTGGAACGTCTGTTCTGGGGTAGTGACGCTAATTGTACACGTCATCGGGCCTTCGTCATCATTGGTGTCATCGCTGCCACCTTCATCGTAGTGAACTGTCAGCTTGTTGGTGAGTGACTGGAGGTGTTGGTTTTGCTGCAGGCAGTAGGATATTTCTTCTTGGTTGTACTCCGCCTTCTCTACAAACAGGGGCGTAATCATGTCCACACCCCATTCGCCCTCCGGGTCCAAAGGAATCTCTTCAACGAAAGAGTAATGTGCAGTTTTCTGTGCTTGTGTTTCTTCTGCGTAGTCGGTATCAAAGGCTGATGGATCACTGTAGTCATCGCTTTTTTCTGTATCATGGGCCGACATAGTATTGATATCAACGCGTTTGTCCATGCCATAAGCTGATACATCATTATATTCAACGCTGTTTTCTGCATCATTCGCTGATGTATCACTGATATCAAAGATGTTGTTCGCATTATTGTTCGTGTAAAGACAGAATGCAGGAGAAGTGACACACAGAGTTATGGTGAGGGAATATTGGCTGAAATACATTGTTTCTTAGAGAAACGTCGCCTCAAAAACAAACAGGTCATATAGCAAAGCTGGTAGAAATAGTCCGCTTTTATTTTGGCACAGCAATCTTCCGGTAGAGATTCAAAGCGTGAATTTAAAGAATACTGTCATCGTTCGTTTCTTTGTTTTGTTAACGAGCCGGAATGACTAAGGATACATTATTCTACTGTGTGTGTGTGTGTGCGTGTGTGCGCGCGTGTATGTGCACGTGTGTGTGTGTGTCCGTGTCTGTGCGCCTTTGTGTCTGTGTAGGCTCATATGTCTTTGTGTCTGCGCACTGGCGTGATATCTTGTGCGCGCGCGTGATTGTGTGTGAGTGTGTGTTTGTGTATGTGTGTGTGTGTGTGTGTGTGTGTTTTCCATCACAATTGTCACTTTTAAAACTGCTTTTTTACTTCATTTTTTAGATGTTATTTACCTCTTCTGTTGGTCTCTCCTGCTGTTTCTTTCAGCGTAACCTTTTGCAAAAAGCATGCTATTTTTTGATAGTATTTAAATTTTCTATAGAATGTTCATTTACAGTATAACAGTTTCTACTTTTTTATTATTGTAGAAATGCTTGATCAAATTGTTCCAAACCTGCAAGAGACCACAAACATGGAAACTCGAAAGTAATTGATGAAGACGATTAGATTGGCAAGAAAACGATTGGGAAACAGGTACCGTTGTAAATAAAACAGCGGGATCTTCTATGCCTGCTTTCTCCGGGGTTCAGAAATAACCTAACAAGTAATGTATGTGTGCATGACATTTACCTAGGTATTATTGTTCGTGTCAACAGAGAAATGTACTCAGATCTGACGTCATTCTACCATAAAACAAAACGGCAAAATGTGACAATGGCAATTATTTAAAAGAAGAAACAAAGGCAGAATATAAATGAATGAAACTGAAAAATATGGAGGAAAAAAAAGAGTAATTGACAAAATACGGTAACCATTACCTTACAGATATCAGAAGTATGAAGTTACACGGTGCATATACGTAGAGACACACTCACACACAAACACACACACACACACACAAACACGCACACACACACACACACACACACTTGAACGCACGCACATACGCACGCACGCATACACCCACTAACACACACACA
>NC_090253.1:44629802-44647302 GCF_037325665.1 Littorina saxatilis | reverse complement strand
TTTTGAAGGAGGAAAGGCTGTTGGAATCACGGATAAAATTAGGAAGTGAGTTCCAGACGGTCGGAATCTGATGCCTAAAGGTTCTTTCGCCAAAGGTTTTTGTCCTGGTTTTGGGGATGCGATGGAGTTTTTCAGAGGAGGATCTGAGAGAACGGGATTAGGAGACTGCAGACAGATTTCACAACATCCGGAACACTCCCCACGCCTCCGACGGGCTGTATCCAGCGATCGACATGATGAACCAACTCCGATGTGATTGCTATGCGGCGTGCAATAGTATGATACTTCCAAAATATAATCATAGGAGTCACGAATGGCCTTGGATGGCTTGCTGATCACTGAAAGTGTTCGCAAAGCACGTGTGTTTTCCAAACCCACGTGACCTCGATTAAAACACGTTATCATACGTGCCAGCGACCCTTTCCATAACACATTCTGAACTTCGACGCACTTGTAAACGCTGTTTTTGAAAGAAAAGGGCATTATATTTTGCGCGCGCTAAATGGCGTTCACATCGGAGTTGGATGTGCGTTCAGCTACCGTCGGAGGAGTGGATAGTGTTCCGGATGTTGTGACATCTGTCTGCAGTTTTGAGGGGTACCTACTCCTCCTGTCCGCTGATAATCCTGACAAGAGTTATTTCTGGAAAACGTCTATTGGAATTTGATAACAGGCAAAACAACAACCACAACAATGATAACCACTACAAAGAGCAAACCTCAGTCCATAGTTTCTCGACACATCTCTGGCTGTCTGCAAAAACGGGGACAACTAACGCTCTCCCTTTCGTCAGCGCTACTAACCTACACTTCAGAGTGGGAGATTCAAACCGTCAACACGTCCTTGTCATGCACGCTGTTTCTGCAAGCCGCTGGCAACAAAAGGTTGTCTTTGGCGACCAATAGAATGGGATCGTCGCCGTTAGGGTGTTCGGAGAAGAACTTTTTTTGGGTGAGAGATTCTGTACGCGCGCGCTCTTTAAAGATCGAGGATTGCATTGGATGGTTCAACACGTTCATTAGTTCAAATAACAGGTTGGAAATTGTGATGGTTTTAGAAGAATCGAGGCACCTGGCTGACCTGTACTTTTACGTCCGAGTGTTAGACATCGCCTTCAGGGCCTCACATCCACGTCGGACATCGGACATATGCCGAGATATTTTTTTCAAATGTCCTGTACATTTTTCATGCAGGAGGACAGGAGTCCTATTGTTTTTGTCACAATGTGGTCAATGTCCGATTATTCTATCATTTGATCCGGACATCGTCAGTACTTCTCAATTTACAGTAGTTTGAATGCTAATTTATCGATGTATTGCGAAGCGATGTGTAGCAGACGAAATTAGACACTCTGTGCCTCTAGTACCAAAGAGTTTCCAAGGCTCGCAACTCGGAATGCTCGAAGCCAGTTGAGAGTTGCCTCCCTTCGCGCTTTCCCCGAAAATAACAAACATGCCGCCTAAACGAAAACTGATCCCAGAAAAGGGACAGAAGAAATTACACTTCAAGTCCCTTCCCTCACCATCTGTCAGTAGCACGGAAACTGAGCTTCCTCCAGCCCCAGAGCAGTTAGAGCCCGATCGCCCAAACATCGGAGCCGAAGAAAGACACTACCCCCTCTCTCACCCCCACGCGTAACTTCGTCTCAAGCTTGATGCGTGTGTACCTGGAGGGGCCAAAGGATGACATTCACAAGTCACAGTGGGTGGTGAAGGTTGTTGAAAAGTGGACATCCACGAGGAAGCGAATGCTCTTCAGCAAAAGAAAGGAACCAGCACAGTAGTTGAAGTTCAGAGACAGAAACACTGCACTGACTCGATGTAATTTATTTTATATTTTCTGTTACCTTTTTGCCAAGAAAAGTATTTTTGTTTTTTTACCCTCGTGCCAAGAAACTAGTCAAGTTTAATTATATTTACGTTTTGTTACGGGAAAAAAATGTCCAATTGATTTGTTTTTGTTCAGGACAAATCTCCAATCACTTTTACATTGGCCAGGACATTTGTCCTGTGCTACCTATACCTTTCATGGATGTGGGGCCTTGCGCCTTGGAGATGGGAAACATTTCAGCGAACATGGGTGAGTGTTTAGACTTTCCGTGGGCTGCCCAGAGGCATTGGCTTAGTGTGTGTTGGCGTGTGTGTGTGTGTGTGTGTGTGTGTGTGTGTGTGTGTGTGTGTGTGTGGGAGGGCAATGAGTGTGTTTGTGCGTGTGTGTGTGTGTGTGTGTGTGTGTGTGTCATCCGAATATTTCCCTTTTGTTAGCCAGTAACTTTGTTTTCTTCATGTAATATCGCTCCTCAGGTGCTTCATTTAGTCGACTACGTCAAATAAAATTAGAAGCAGACTTGACAGACACGTGCATAGTATGGAAATGGTTATTTAAGATTATACAATTCCTTCTGATATAGAATTTAGAATGTTTTAAGACGGGTTTTGGAAACTCGCGCCATTCAAGTTAGGTACCGTTCTTTTGGCGACTCAGTAACGGCGCGCCTTCTAGTGTTTTTTCGAGCTTCGGCCGGCTCCTACCCAGAGTGGAAGTGCTATGGTTCCAATGGGAAGACTGGGATCCCACAGCCGAGTGTCATTCACTTCACGAATGCGATTGTGTCTACTCAGGTGTCTGGCAAAAAAAAATGGTCTCGGCTCTTGTGACCCTTCATGGGACAATGAACAAGCGTCGGGACAAGCAAGAGAAAGAGAGGGAAAAAAAGAAAGAAGAGGAACAAAAAGCGAAGAACAAAGAAAAAGAAAAAGAGAGAGAGAGTGCAGTGTCATCTTCCGAGGGTAGCCTACCGCAGCGACCCGACATGCCCCCCTGGAGCGTCTGTAAAATCGACAAGTCTGGCAGCGGAACAAAATTCAGAGGTGGTTGGAGCAGCGAGTACAGGGACGGGGCGGTGTGAGAGCACAACGGGACAAGGAACAGGTGTAAGGACGAAAAAAAAAGAAAAAAAAAGAAAAGAGAGAGAGGAAAAAATGAAAAGAAAAAAAAGTAGAAAGATGAGAAAGAGGAGAAAAAAAAAGAAGAGAAGAAGAAAGCAAAACAAGTCGCGTAAGGCGAAAATACAATATTTAGTCAAGTAGCTGTCGAACTCACAGAATGAAACTGAACGCAACGCAACGCAGCAAGACCGTATACTCGTAGCATCGTCACTCCACCGCCCGTGGCAAAGGCAGTGCACGTGGAATTGACAAGAAGAGCGGGGTATTCGTTGCGCTGAGAAGGATAGCACGCTTTTCTGTACCTCTCTTCGTTTTAACTTTCTGAGCGTGTTTTGAATCCAAACATATCATATCTATATATTTTTGGAATCAGAAACCGACAAGGAATAAGATGAAAGTGTTTTTAAATTGATTTCGAAAAAAAAATTTGATAATAATTTTTATATATTTAATTTTCAGAGCTTGTTTTTAATCCGAATATAACATATTTATATGTTTTTGGAATCAGCAAATGATGGAAAATAAGATAAACGTAAATTTGGATCGTTTTATAAATTTTTTATTTTTTTTAAAATTTTCAGATTTTTAATGACCAAAGTCATTAATTAAATTTTAAGCCACCAAGCTGAAATGCAATACCGAACCCCGGGCTTCGTCGAAGATTACTTGACCAAAATTTCAACCAATTTGGTTGAAAAATGAGGGCGTGACAGTGCTGCCTCAACTTTCACGAAAAGCCGGATATGACGTCATCAAAGACATTTATAAAAAAAAAATGAAAAACACGTTCGGGGATTTCATACCCAGGAACTCTCATGTCATATTTCATAAAGATCGGTCCAGTAGTTTAGTCTGAATCGCTCTACACACACACACACACGCACACACACACACACACACACACACACGCACGCACATACACCACGACCCTCGTTTCGATTCCCCCTCGATGTTAAAATATTTAGTCAAAACTTGACTAAATATAAAAAGAACAAAGAAAGAGAAAAGAGAAAGAAAAGAGAAAAAAACAACAACAGAAAAACAACAACGGCGCGCCTTCTTTGTTTGGTGGACGTAAGGTTCTAGAGAGAGGGGGTTGGGGTGTTGTCTTTTTGAAGCGAGTGTCTACTTCGGTGCAGCAGAATACATTTTTCTCCCATTGGAAGATTGTACACGAGATTAATTAAGTGTTTATCGTAACTGATCTTACCCAGCGATTTCTACCAAGACTGTCGTACATGCATTGCAATGCTTATCTCCCCTGATGTGCATGCGTTTTGACTTGCATTGACTGTGATTCTAGGGTTCATTCAAACACCGGGATACAGCTCGGGGAAACACTACCCTCCTGGCATGGACAGCTGGAAGAAGATTTCAGTCCCTTTGTACCACGTGACCCTCGTCAGCTTTGTGCGCATGCACACACACACATACAATGCATATTCAAACGATTGTAATCATACACAGGACGACTTTTTGGAGCTGTCGACAGAGAACTTAGTTTGGAAAGTGTGCGGCAGTAACGTCCCTTCACCTGAGGTGCACAACGCTGGGGTGGTGTACGTGAGATTTGTCAGTGACGCGAGTGCCGAAAGCTCAGGATTCAAACTTCTCTTCTCCTTTCACAAGGTTAATGTTTCTTGTATTTCAGGTAATTTATTTAAAGGTAAGGTTTTCAAAATTAGAAGAAAAACACACACGTTGGTAGAGCAGTCATGTTTGATGGTCGTATCAAATTTGACTCCAGGCAGGGTAGAGCAGTCATGTTTGATGGTCGTATCAAGTTTGACTCCAGGCAGGGTAGAGCAGTCATGTTTGATGGTCGTATCAAGTTTGACTCCAGGCAGGGTAGAGCAGTCATGTTTGATCGTCGTATCAAGTTTGAGTCCAGGCAGGGTAGAGCAGTCATGTTTGATGGTCGTATCAAGTTTGACTCCAGGCAGGGTAGAGCAGTCATGTTTGATGGTCGTATCAAGTTTGACTCCCTCCAGGCAGGGTAGAGCAGTCATGTTTGATGGTCGTATCAAGTTTGAGTCCAGGCAGGGTAGAGCAGTCATGTTTGATGGTCGTATCTAGTTTGACTCCAGGCAGGGTAGAGCAGTCATGTTTGATGGTCGTATCAAGTTTGACTCCAGGCAGGGTAGAGCAGTCATGTTTGATGGTCGTATCAAGTTTGACTCCAGGCAGGGTAGAGCAGTCATGTTTGATCGTCGTATCAAGTTTGACTCCAGGCAGGGTAGAGCAGTCATGTTTGATCGTCGTATCAAGTTTGACTCCAGGCAGGGTAGAGCAGTCATGTTTGATGGTCGTATCAAGTTTGAGTCCAGGCAGGGTAGAGCAGTCATGTTTGATGGTCGTATCAAATTTGACTCCAGGCAGGGTAGAGCAGTCATGTTTGATGGTCGTATCAAGTTTGACTCCAGGCAGGGTAGAGCAGTCATGTTTGATGGTCGTATCAAGTTTGACTCCAGGCAGGGTAGAGCAGTCATGTTTGATCGTCGTATCAAGTTTGAGTCCAGGCAGGGTAGAGCAGTCATGTTTGATGGTCGTATCAAGTTTGACTCCAGGCAGGGTAGAGCAGTCATGTTTGATGGTCGTATCAAGTTTGACTCCCTCCAGGCAGGGTAGAGCAGTCATGTTTGATGGTCGTATCAAGTTTGAGTCCAGGCAGGGTAGAGCAGTCATGTTTGATGGTCGTATCAAGTTTGACTCCAGGCAGGGTAGAGCAGTCATGTTTGATGGTCGTATCAAGTTTGACTCCAGGCAGGGTAGAGCAGTCATGTTTGATGGTCGTATCAAGTTTGACTCCAGGCAGGGTAGAGCAGTCATGTTTGATCGTCGTATCAAGTTTGACTCCAGGCAGGGTAGAGCAGTCATGTTTGATGGTCGTATCAAGTTTGACTCCAGGCAGGGTAGAGCAGTCATGTTTGATGGTCGTATCAAGTTTGAGTCCAGGCAGGGTAGAGCAGTCATGTTTGATGGTCGTATCAAGTTTGACTCCAGGCAGGGTAGAGCAGTCATGTTTGATGGTCGTATCAAGTTTGACTCCAGGCAGGGTAGAGCAGTCATGTTTGATGGTCGTATCAAGTTTGAATCCAGGCAGGGTAGAGCAGTCATGTTTGATGGTCGTATCAAGTTTGAATCCAGGCAGGGTAGAGCAGTCATGTTTGATGGTCGTATCAAGTTTGAATCCAGGCAGGGTAGAGCAGTCATGTTTGATGGTCGTATCAAGTTTGAATCCAGGCAGGGTAGAGCAGTCATGTTTGATGGTCGTATCAAGTTTGACTCCAGGCAGGGTAGAGCAGTCATGTTTGATGGTCGTATCAAGTTTGACTCCAGGCAGGGTAGAGCAGTCATGTTTGATGGTCGTATCAAGTTTGAATCCAGGCAGGGTAGAGCAGTCATGTTTGATCGTCGTATCAAGTTTGACTCCAGGCAGGGTAGAGCAGTCATGTTTGATGGTCGTATCAAGTTTGACTCCAGGCAGGGTAGAGCAGTCATGTTTGATGGTCGTATCAAGTTTGAATCCAGGCAGGGTAGAGCAGTCATGTTTGATGGTCGTATCAAGTTTGACTCCAGGCAGGGTAGAGCAGTCATGTTTGATGGTCGTATCAAGTTTGAATCCAGGCAGGGTAGAGCAGTCATGTTTGATGGTCGTATCAAGTTTGAATCCAGGCAGGGTAGAGCAGTCATGTTTGATGGTCGTATCAAGTTTGAATCCAGGCAGGGTAGAGCAGTCATGTTTGATGGTCGTATCAAGTTTGAATCCAGGCAGGGTAGAGCAGTCATGTTTGATGGTCGTATCAAGTTTGACTCCAGGCAGGGTAGAGCAGTCATGTTTGATCGTCGTATCAAGTTTGACTCCAGGCAGGGTAGAGCAGTCATGTTTGATGGTCGTATCAAGTTTGAATCCAGGCAGGGTAGAGCAGTCATGTTTGATCGTCGTATCAAGTTTGACTCCAGGCAGGGTAGAGCAGTCATGTTTGATGGTCGTATCAAGTTTGACTCCAGGCAGGGTAGAGCAGTCATGTTTGATGGTCGTATCAAGTTTGAATCCAGGCAGGGTAGAGCAGTCATGTTTGATGGTCGTATCAAGTTTGACTGCAGGCAGGGTAGAGCAGTCATGTTTGATCGTCGTATCAAGTTTGACTCCAGGCAGGGTAGAGCAGTCATGTTTGATGGTCGTATCAAGTTTGACTCCAGGCAGGGTAGAGCAGCCATGTTTGATGGTCGTATCAAGTTTGACTCCAGGCAGGGTAGAGCAGCCATGTTTGATCGTCGTATCAAGTTTGACTCCAGGCAGGGTAGAGCAGTCATGTTTGATCGTCGTATCAAGTTTGAGTCCAGGCAGGGTAGAGCAGTCATGTTTGATGGTCGTATCAAGTTTGACTCCAGGCAGGGTAGAGCAGTCATGTTTGATGGTCGTATCAAGTTTGACTCCCTCCAGGCAGGGTAGAGCAGTCATGTTTGATGGTCGTATCAAGTTTGAGTCCAGGCAGGGTAGAGCAGTCATGTTTGATGGTCGTATCAAGTTTGACCCCAGGCAGGGTAGAGCAGTCATGTTTGATGGTCGTATCAAGTTTGACTCCAGGCAGGGTAGAGCAGTCATGTTTGATGGTCGTATCAAGTTTGACTCCAGGCAGGGTAGAGCAGTCATGTTTGATCGTCGTATCAAGTTTGACTCCAGGCAGGGTAGAGCAGTCATGTTTGATGGTCGTATCAAGTTTGATTCCAGGCAGGGTAGAGCAGTCATGTTTGATGGTCGTATCAAGTTTGAGTCCAGGCAGGGTAGAGCAGTCATGTTTGATGGTCGTATCAAGTTTGACTCCAGGCAGGGTAGAGCAGTCATGTTTGATGGTCGTATCAAGTTTGACTCCAGGCAGGGTAGAGCAGTCATGTTTGATGGTCGTATCAAGTTTGAATCCAGGCAGGGTAGAGCAGTCATGTTTGATGGTCGTATCAAGTTTGAATCCAGGCAGGGTAGAGCAGTCATGTTTGATGGTCGTATCAAGTTTGAATCCAGGCAGGGTAGAGCAGTCATGTTTGATGGTCGTATCAAGTTTGAATCCAGGCAGGGTAGAGCAGTCATGTTTGATGGTCGTATCAAGTTTGACTCCAGGCAGGGTAGAGCAGTCATGTTTGATGGTCGTATCAAGTTTGACTCCAGGCAGGGTAGAGCAGTCATGTTTGATGGTCGTATCAAGTTTGAATCCAGGCAGGGTAGAGCAGTCATGTTTGATCGTCGTATCAAGTTTGACTCCAGGCAGGGTAGAGCAGTCATGTTTGATGGTCGTATCAAGTTTGACTCCAGGCAGGGTAGAGCAGTCATGTTTGATGGTCGTATCAAGTTTGAATCCAGGCAGGGTAGAGCAGTCATGTTTGATGGTCGTATCAAGTTTGACTCCAGGCAGGGTAGAGCAGTCATGTTTGATGGTCGTATCAAGTTTGAATCCAGGCAGGGTAGAGCAGTCATGTTTGATGGTCGTATCAAGTTTGAATCCAGGCAGGGTAGAGCAGTCATGTTTGATGGTCGTATCAAGTTTGAATCCAGGCAGGGTAGAGCAGTCATGTTTGATGGTCGTATCAAGTTTGAATCCAGGCAGGGTAGAGCAGTCATGTTTGATGGTCGTATCAAGTTTGACTCCAGGCAGGGTAGAGCAGTCATGTTTGATGGTCGTATCAAGTTTGACTCCAGGCAGGGTAGAGCAGTCATGTTTGATGGTCGTATCAAGTTTGAATCCAGGCAGGGTAGAGCAGTCATGTTTGATCGTCGTATCAAGTTTGACTCCAGGCAGGGTAGAGCAGTCATGTTTGATGGTCGTATCAAGTTTGACTCCAGGCAGGGTAGAGCAGTCATGTTTGATGGTCGTATCAAGTTTGAATCCAGGCAGGGTAGAGCAGTCATGTTTGATGGTCGTATCAAGTTTGACTGCAGGCAGGGTAGAGCAGTCATGTTTGATCGTCGTATCAAGTTTGACTCCAGGCAGGGTAGAGCAGTCATGTTTGATGGTCGTATCAAGTTTGACTCCAGGCAGGGTAGAGCAGCCATGTTTGATGGTCGTATCAAGTTTGACTCCAGGCAGGGTAGAGCAGCCATGTTTGATCGTCGTATCAAGTTTGACTCCAGGCAGGGTAGAGCAGTCATGTTTGATCGTCGTATCAAGTTTGAATCCAGGCAGGGTAGAGCAGTCATGTTTGATGGTCGTATCAAGTTTGAATCCAGGCAGGGTAGAGCAGTCATGTTTGATGGTCGTATCAAGTTTGAATCCAGGCAGGGTGGAGCAGTCATGTTTGATCGTCGTATCAAGTTTGAATCCAGGCAGGGTGGAGCAGTCATGTTTGATCGTCGTATCAAGTTTGAATCCAGGCAGGGTTCAGCAGTCATGTTTGATCGTCGTATCAAGTTTGACTCTAGGCAGGGTAGAGCAGTCATGTTTGATCGTCGTATCAAGTTTGACTCCAGGCAGGGTAGAGCAGTCATGTTTGATGGTCGTATCAAGTTTGAATCCAGGCAGGGTCGATACGGATTGATTGTATATGATGACTTAGAGACGTATCCATGCCCTACCCCGGTGTCGACACCGTGACACGTAAAGGACCTCGGTCGTTCTGCCAGAAGTGCAGATCACACTCACTGATAACACGTAAATACACACACAACTTGGTAGCGCCCACACTCACTGATAACACGTAAATACACACACAACGTGGTAGCGCCCACAATCACTGATAACACGTAAATACTGTACACACACAACTTGGTAGCGCCCAAACTCTTGTGACTCTAGCTTTCTGCTGGAAGGAAAATAATATATTTTCAACTCAGGATTTGAGTCAGCTTGGGAAAGAAGACATAGAATGATATAATTTTGTTGCCCAACATTTCAACAGCAGTAACCACACCTCCCTGGATGCACGTGTGAAAGGTGTCTGGCAAATGTACAGCACCTCCACAGACAGAAAACAAGTAGAGTCGAATTTCATTTTATCCCTTGGCACATCCACACCTGACGGTTTGAATGCGAAAATGTGATGAACTTGTATTCCCCAAACATACTGTGGATTTACGTGTGTGTGTGTATTTGTATCTGTGTGTGTGTTGTGTGTGTTTCTTTCTGTGTATGTTTATGTGTTTGGTTTTGTGTGTGTGTGTGTGTGTGTGTGTGTGTGTGTGTGTGTGTGTGTGTGTGTGTGTGTGTGTGTGTGTGTGTTTTTTCTCTCTTTTTTTTTTCCTCCCCCTATTTCCCTCCCCCTCCCCCCATTTATGAGTGTGTATTACTTTTAGTCTGTATGCCTGTGCCCTTGACATCATCCAACCACTTCTCTCCCCTTTCATTCATTTCCGTTCCTAGAGTTCCTTCCCCTTTTTGCGTGTTTCCCCTCCATTTTCTTTCAAACCCTGTTCGTTCCGTGTTGCGTCTGCTTTTTGTTGTCTTTTGTGTTCTTTTGCTGATGAAGCTTCTAGAAGCGAAAATTCGTAATCGTCTTGTGTCGTCTTTGTATTGGTGAGTACAGTAATCCTTTGTTTTTTAACTTTGTTCATTTTACCACAGTCACTTCGTTGTTTAGATTTCTTTGCAATTAGATAAGCTGAGGTCTTTCTTTTCTGCTAAGCTTACTTATTTCTTCTTTTTTGTTTGTTTCTTTCTTTCATTTCATTTATGAGGATAAATATCAATGATTTAAACGCGTCGATGAATTGGTTGAATATATCTTTGAATGACATAGTAGACGGGCGAAGTGGCGCGGTGGTAAGACGTCGGCCTCCGAATCGGGAGGTCGTGAGTTCGAATCCCGGTCGCTGCCCCCTGGTGGGTTAAGAGTGGATATTTTTTTCCGATCTCCCAGGTCAACTTATGTGCAAACCTGCTGGTGACTTAACCCCCCTTCGTGTGTACACGCAAGCACAAGACTAAGTGCCCAAGGAAAAGATCCTGTAATCCATGTCAAAGTTCGGTGGGTTATGGAAACACGAAAATACCCAGCATGCCTACCCAAGGAAAGCGGAGTGAAGCTGACTATGCTCTCAGAGTATATAGTGTGGGGAACCCACACGGGCAAACGAGCTCACACGTCACCAGAATTTCTGGAACGCTGAAGAAGAAGAATGACATAGTTCGCAGTGGATTAGTTGTGTTTTCTGAATGGCTTTAAAGAAACAGTACCAACTCTCAACATTCACACCAGACACAATAATTATAGAGTGTAAGTACGGCCACTAGGCTTGAGTAGAAGAGTTTCGGAAATAACTCTGTCTGAGTTCTGTTTGCTGTGGAAGAGTGATGCCCATTCGAAACAGAGAGACAAACAATCGCCGCTGATTTGTGGACCCTCCCAATCATGGCTTCACAGTGAACATAGAGCTTAAGGAACAAGTTGGAAACGCGTTACGCCCATATACGTACCCAGACAGTTGTTACGCCCGATTGTGTACCCAGAAGATCGACGTGGCGTGTGGGTGTGCAGCCTTAAATAACATTATCCCAGGCAAATCGTCTGAGTGAATATTAACAGCTATTGTGTTTTAAGCGTAGCAATAGGGTCCGATATGTAGACGAGACAAGTATACTGCCGACGAGTCGAAGACAAGTCGTATGATTGTTGTTCGAGCCTAAATATCGGACCCTATTGCTACGCTGAAAAACATAATAGCGGTTATATTCGCTATTTGTCCTATGCATTTAAACCGCTCACTTTCCTTTGTTTCTCAGAAACATCTCACCATACAGAACTCTTTTCTTCTGTATCAGATATCCCGTCAGCCATCTCGCGGCAATGGCGGCCTATGGAACTGCTCGGTGGCTGAATGGCCGGCCTTTGCTGATCACTTCCGGTGTAACGTGGAGAGGGAGTGTGAGGGAGGGGAGGACGAGGCGGACTGTTTCTACACTGGTCACTGCGGTCAAGGTTATCTGACACTGGACGACAGGTGCGTTCGAGTGTGTGTGTGTGTGTGTGTGTGTGTGTATGTGTGTGGGTGTGTGTGTGCGTGTGGGTGGGTGGGTGTGAGTTTGTGCGTGTGTGTGGGTGGGTGTCAGTTTGTGTTTGTGTGTGTGTGTGTGTGTGTGTGTTTGTGTCGGTGTGTAAGTGTGTGTGTGTGTAAGCGTGTGTGTGCGTGTGTGTGTGTGTGTGTGTGTGTGTGAGAGAGGGGAAATAGGCTATGTGTGTGTGTGTGTGTGTGTGTGTGTGTGTGTGTGTGTGTGTGAGAGAGGGGAAATAGGCTATGTGTGTGTGTGTGTGTGTGTGTGTGTGTGAGGGGAAATAGGCTATGTGTGTGTGTGTGTGTGTGTGTGTGTGTGTGTGTGTGTGTGAGAGAGGGGAAATAGGCTATGTGTGTGTGTGTGTGTGTGTGTGTGTGTGTGTGAGAGGGGAAATAGGCTATGTGTGTGTGTGTGTGTGTGTGTGTGTGTGTGTGTGTGTGTGTGAGAGGGGAAATAGGCTATGTGCGTTTGTGTTTGTGAATGTTGAAAGGGGGGTGGGGCGAAGAAAGAGAGAGACAGATGAGGTGTGTGTGTGTGTATGTGTGTGTATGTGTGTGTGTGTGTGTGTGTGTTTGTGTATGGGTGTGTGTGTGTGTGTGTGTATGGGTGTGTGTGTGTGTGTGTTGTGTGTGTGTGCGTGTGTGTGTGTGTGTGTGTGTTTGTGTGTGTGTGAGTGTGTGTGTGTGTGAGTGTGTGTGTGTGTGTGTGTGTGAGCGAGAGAGAGAGAGAGAGAGAGAGAGAGAGGGAGAGAGAGAGAGAGAGAGAGAGAGAGGGAGGGAGGGAGGGAGGGAGAGAGAGAGAGAGAGAGAGAGGGAGGGAGAGAGAGAGAGAGAGAGAGAGAGAGAGAGAGAGAGAGAGAGATAGAGAGAGAAAGAGAGGGGGTATCATTATAAGCCTATATCATTTGTAACGGATGAATTGGTCTATACAATATTATTTCTGAGTTCTGAGTTCTCTCACACACAGACAGACAGACAGACAGACAGACACACAGACAAACAGTAACACAGTCACGCAGACACATAGACACACACACACACACACACACACACACACACACACACACACACACACACACACACACCCATCCAACTACCCATGACCACCAACTATCTTGTCCTAGGTGCTACGTCTACGTTCACGACGAAGGAAGCTTGCGAACATGGAGGGAAGCGAACCGTGTGTGCAAGCGATCTGGCGGTTACCTGGCCTCGCTCAACACCCGGGGGGAGTGGGAGGCAGTGGAGTCGTTGTTGCGCCAGAGACGATCACCTACTTCTGTATACATAGGGCTACACGATACGCCCTCTGTCTTACCCAACATGTGAGGTGTTTGTTCAAGTTTGCCTGTTCCGCCATGATAAGGCTACGCAACACTATACCTATGTCTTAAGCTACGGTCACACGGCAGCGATTCAATCGTAGGATGTGTTTATTACGATCGCCTGTCACACGGCAAATGCGAGAGCAGAGGTTTTTTTGAGAAGCGGGTTCTGCTAGTGTTCAAACATTGCTCTCACTCTTAATCTTTCAAAACAAAACAAAACAAAACAAAAAGCTTTGAGCATTAGGCCTTAATGGGAAAGTAATTACGCAGACAGTTGCACCCGATTGTTCCGTCCGGACCGTAGTACACGCCAAACATGTATCATTTGTATTTGAGTATGAAGCTGTTCTTCCAAAACTAGTTTTGAATCCATGAACAAACGCTGTTCGCTGCTGTCCGCCATTTTGTTGAAGTCACGACGTGACAGTCGCAACGGCGCGTTCTGATTGGTCCTCACCTACGGCCGAACCTACGAGAGAATCGCCTGCGAGTAAATGATATCTCCATCGCAGCTCGATCTTACGCAAAACTCGGCCCGTGTGGAAGGATAAATCGTTGTGTGTGACTGGGCTTGTTCAAGTCCCGTGTTGATCGGGCTATACACAACACGCCCTCTGTCTTACCTTACATGTGAGGAGCTTTTTTGAGGTATCGTGTTCGCAAAGAGAAGTTGTCAGTATTTAAATATTTACATGGCCAAGCACTGTTTCTTCAAGAACGGAATATCCCTAGTGAAGTTGGATAGTTTGCTTGTCACGACAGATGTCTGGATAAGTTGCGATGTTTTAAACCAGAACGCGCAGACAGGATGTGATAAAGGCAAACAAAGTGGCCTAAGTGTTAGACGTGAATGTACAGCAGATACTAATTAACACAGTATCTGGTGATTGGTCAAAGGTCATGAATGCCCTGAAGAAGACTCATCGAGGCTACTGTCTATATGTTCGACCCCCCCCCTCCCCTCCCTCCCTTCACACTCGTCCATTCACTCTTAACGCTGCTATTATATTATGCATGCATCTTTTGTACATTTGTTTTACCCTCTTTTTCTTAAAACAGATACAGGCACACTATTTTGTGGGCAGACAGAACGGTGGCTTTCTTCGCCAAAGCAGTTTATTTGTACAGAGGGTCATTCTGCAGCATTATTACACAAGGATCTACTGACTTAGTTGCCAGCCTTGTGGTAAGATGTGATGAGACACACAGATATGTGGACATCTTGTGCGAGCTAGATAGTCTGTCCACACATCTAGAACAACACAAGGAAAACCAGAGGAAAAGCTCAAGCATCCATGTGGCACTTTCGGGAAATGTGTCACTTCCTGTTCCGGCTGTCGCGTGTCCGGGAGGTCACCTGACTCATGCTTTCATGGCCTGTGACGTGCAAAGCGCGTGTTGGGCCGGTCGCCATGGTTACGCAGACAGTGAGGTGTGGGGAGTTCCTTCACGTGCGTCATGTCCGGTCCCCGTTACGTCACTCCCCATGACGTCACTGCCTGCCATGTTCACGTGCAGCGCGGGGTCCCAGCGCGTGCCGTACAGCTTGGTATGTGACCACCGTCAGCAGTGTGCGGACGGCAGTGATGAGACTTTCTGTGTCTTTGCTCCGTGTTCTGGCTCAACACCGCTAGAGTGTGCTACATCCACCCAGGTAGAGAGAGAGACAGAGGGGGAGAGAGAAAGAGAGAGAGAGAGCGAGGGGAGAGAGATAGAGAGAGAGATAGAGAGAGAGAGAGAGAGAGAGAAAGAGAGAGAGAGAGAGAGAGAGAGAGAGAGCGAGAGAGAGAGAGAGAGAGAGAGAGAGAGAGAGAGAATTGAATTGAATTGAAGTTTATTTAACAAGGATTAAGATTTAAGGCTACGCCTTTTCTTACAATCTGTCCTTGGGACGCATAGACACACAATTATATAATTAAAACATTAAAACTTAAAAAATTAAAAAGTTAACCAACAAAAGGAGGTCGGAAAACTTCAGCCCGTGATAATAAAGATGACGATGATGACGATGATGATGATGACGATGATGATAATGATGATGACGACGATGATGATGATGATGAAGATGAGGCATGAAGAGCATACATATGTGGTTATTCATAAAATCAAATGCATACTATGCAGGTAATTATGAATACAAGCTGGTAGCAATCGAACATGTAGCAATAGTACAACAAAAAATTATATGTTCAGAATATACAATGCACAGCATATCTTTGACGTAGTTCTAAGTGTGGTAAATCAAAAGGCGTTAAACTACCCAGACATTAAGTGGTTTTTAACACATTTTAAATTTTTTTTAAGGACTTTAAGTGCTTAAAGGATGATGGAAGTGAATTCCGAACTGAAGTACCCGAAAAAGCAAGACTGGTCTTATACAGGTCAATTCGTGGAATCGGTGGGATCAAGTTGACCGACCCATATCTGTGGGTAGCTTTATTAAATAATGATGTAATGTAAATCGGCACTTTACCGTAATACAATTTATGCATGAAAATGGCTTTGTTTAACTTGAGATGCTTTGCCAGTGGAAGAAAGTTAAGCATTTTTAATTTCATATCTGTTGAGGCATTATCCTTTACGATGAGTTTGGCCGAGCGACGATAGAGAGAGTCTAACTTTTTCAAGTGGACATCACTGCTGCCATCCCAGAGCGTCGAAACATAATTAATCTGAGGCATTACATGAGCATGGTGGAACATTTCCAGAGTCCTTCTGTCCGTAAATTGCTTTAACTTGGAAAGGAGGAAAACGTTCTTGGCTACTTTCTTGCAAATATGCTGTAATTGTGCCTGCCACTTGAATTCACCATCAATAATTACCCCTAAAACGCGATGCTGTTGAACTTGTTCAATTGATTGCGTACCAATAGTAAGATTTAGTTTGAGTGGAGAAATCTGGTGTTTTTGTCTGGTTGCAATTACCATACTTTTAGTTTTCATTGGATGGACACGCATAGCATTAGCACTACACCAGTTATATTTACATCGTTTATAGCTGTTTGAAGGGAGGACTCTATTACTGGAACAGACTTTCCACTTGCATGAAGAGAAGAATCGTCAGCAAAAAGAGAGGGAGAGAGAGAGAGAGAGAGAGAGAGAGAGAGAGAGAGAGAGAGAGAGAGAGAGAGAGAGATAGAGAGAGAGAGATAGAGAGAGAGAGAGATGGATGGATGGATGGATGGATGGATGGATGGATGGATGTTTTATTGTTCTAATCAATGAGTTGATTTTGACAATTTTCAGACAAATGAAATTGGTGCATAAAACGAAATTAATAAGGGTGAGAAAGTCCATCACAAAATCAGTCTTAAGTCGAAATTTGGATGATTTGAGTTAGTTATTATTTTGAAATTGTTAGTCTTTCCTGGATGTTTAGAAAAAAAAATTAAAGCTCTAGGTCAATAAATAACGATATTACGGCCATTTTTATGAAAGAAGTTGACCGGCGGCCATTTTGAGAAATCGGGCTTGAAAGTTTTGGAAGGCACCAGCTTCACATTTTCCTTAGCAACGGGGGTTGAAAATTAACCTCACCCTTCCAAATGTTGCACAAGTGTACTTTGATCTTTCATGCATCATTTAAATGCAAAACGAAGGGTTAAAAGAACAATTATCACCATTTTTGAAGGCTTTGTTTACATCATACATGTGGAGGAAAACGGTCAAATACAGGTCATACACATCAGCAAACATTTTCACTGTCATTATCAGGAATAAAGAGGTTACATGCATCTCACCTACGTTTTTGTCCATTAGTTTGACAAACACTTGAGCAAAATCAACTTACTTGTATCAATCACTTTGTTGGCATCGAATAGGATTACGTACAGATCAGAATGTAGATCCCAAACACAGGAACTCCTCCACTGTGACAGTCTGTTCACCACAAAAGCTCTTGCACATCAATGTTGACACCACCTCCAACCTCACCTTTATACATGTCACATGTCTTGCACTGAGAGCTGTAGAGCTACAATTTCCTCCGGATCAAACTGGGTGATACATTCACGACGAGTATTTCTGGGTGCAGCGTCGGGAACTTTAATCTGTTTGCAGCCAGTTCCATTGGCTTTGCAGCAACGAAGGCGAGTTCTCTCGAGCACATCACAGCCCTGTTGCAATTAACGAACTGCAGCATGCACCTCCATCACATCTCCTCTACAACTCGCCTCAACTACGTGTGTTCTTGCAGTTGATGCAGTGCCATTAGAAACGCCAACGGTGTTTTTGACACTGAAAAGC
>NC_090253.1:44579802-44624802 GCF_037325665.1 Littorina saxatilis | reverse complement strand
GCGACCGAGCACTCTCGCATACATGTGCACTGAAGTTGTGCAGTGCGGATCTTGTGTTTTCGGGAATTCCAAACCATTTGTGATATGGGCTGTTTGGGCACACCTGTCTGCAGCACATTAAAGTTAGGAGTACGGGAGACAACTCCAACTGACCATAAGTCTTGCGTCTGCTTTTGGTTTCAGTTCGAGACATTTTGACGAAGCGCATTGAATTATGCCACCGAAATAAAACTAAGGCCTGTCCACTTACAAAAATTGCTCGGTCAAAGTACAGTAAATCTTACATTTTGTTAAGGAAATGTGCGGCAGTAAAATTAAATTTGTAGAATACATGGAATAACCTGGTTTTCTGGGAAGTGACATAAAAATAAATAGAACAATTGTGAATACTTCTTCTTCTGTGTTCGTGGGCTGAAACTCCCACGTACACTCATGTTTTTGTACGAGTGGATTTTTACGTGTATGACCGTTTTTACCCCGCCATTTAGGCAGCCATACGCCGCTTTCGGAGGATTGTGAATACTGATCGACATAGAGTGCCGTTGCTATGGAAACAGTCGTTACATTGAATTTCTGGGAAACAGTTTAACAGCGACATCATACATCAGAAATTCCTAATATTTGGCACAAAGATGCACATGTATCATATCTACAATCATATAGAACAATTGTTTTTACAACAGACTACAGTTGAATTTTAATATCTTTTGTCATAAGAATGAACGAGTTTCTCACTGCATATTCATTACAATTATTAATTTAAATTCAACTGTAGTTGTTTAAAAAAAAACCCACGTTCTATATGATTGTAGATATAATACATGTGTATCCTTGTGCCAAATATTATGAATTTCTGATGTATGATGTTGCTGTAAAGCCGTTTTCTAGAAATCCCATATGACGCTGTAAATGCCAGTTTTCATCGCAACAGCAGTCAATATCCATCCACAATGTTTTCATTCATTTTAATAAGTCACTTCAATAACTACCCAGAAAACTAAGTTATTCCTTGACTGTATTCTTCAAGTTTAAGTTTGGTAATTTTACTGCCGCACATTGCCTTAAGTCATAAATAAAGGGTTCCAGTAACATACCTTTCTTCTTTATTGATTATGAACTTTGGAAGGTTAGATGTTGGATCTGTTTTTAAAAAATATTTCCTTGATGTGTTGTACTAAGATCAACCGTCTGCTTGGACATACTAAAGATCCACTACCTGGCTGCTGTCTGCGGAAAATCGATTAATTCATAGAAAAATATGCCTTACAGGGAAGCAGCTAGCCGGTTGACTGTACATGTGTTTGTGTAGAGGTGTTCTTATTGCATGTTCAAGCCAGGACAGATGGTGACCTGAAACATTTACACATTAAATCAGGGCCGGACCAAATGAGTTGTAAGGGGGAGGTTCCTCCTTTTTTTTTGGGGGGGGGGCAAATCAGCGAAGTGGCGAAGCCACAAGCGCGCGCCTGCAAAGCAGGCGCGCGAACTAGGGCGGTCCGGGGGCATGCTCCCCCGGAACATTTTTGAAAAACGGGGGTGGGGTTCCGGAACCCCTGGAACCCCCCCCCCCCCTGGGTCCGGCCCTGCATTATATATATGTATGCAAGACTGCTACTTTTAAGCTTAGGTGCAAGTGTGATGATATATTTGTTTGACTGATTATGGGCATTAAAATAAAACTGCAAAAAGAATACTTACAGTAACACTTGAGATCTGATTTTGTGTGTGTCTGTGTGTGTGTGCGCATGAGGGTGTGTGTGGGCAATTTGACATACTTGCAAAAGAAAAACAGAGGTACATGTAACTGATAAACTGCATTTATTAACACAAAGATGTAAACAAAGTGAGTTCACACATTTCACAAAAGTAAAACAAGGCAGTCTCACATGCATTCACAATATTTAGTACTCGCATGAATGGCCAAAGATTATAGGCTGAGAATGCAAGTTCTAATTTGGCACATTTGTACAAGTAGCTGCATCCGCTAGACATATATATCCATCTTACAATAAAAAAAAAACCTACCGTAGTGGTTAGGACATCGGCCTGAAAATCTAGGTCCTAGGTTCGAATCTCTGCAGAGGCATTTAATTTTTCCCCTTGGTTGAAATAAAAATGCTCAATCCAGAGAGAGCAACCTTAAAGTTACCAGGGTAAAAGTAAAGCGTTGAATGCAGCTATGAAGGTCATGCCAGCAGTGTGGGTCAAAATTCAGGCCGCCTTCTATGCACAGAATTCTGTGTAGGATTCTCAGCTCTATCTTTACAAACACATAATCCCCAATAGTCATACAGTGGAACCCCCCTTTTAAGACCCCCTCCATTTTAAGACCTTGTTTTCTCAGACTTTCTGTTCATAACCTCAGTAAATTTTAAATTTTACCTCCATTTTAAGACCCCCTCCTTTTTAAGACCTGATTTTCTCAGATTTCTGGAGGTCTTAAAAGGGGGGTTCCACTGTAGCTGTAAGACATAATTTTGTTTAAAACACTTATGCCTTTTGGGGGAAATAAATGAATAAAAATAGACATCATCACACTAAGAAGTCTTTTTTTCTTTCTTTCTTTCTTTATTTGGTGTTTAACGTCGTTTTCAACCGTTCAAAGTTATATCGCGACGGGTAAAGGGGGGCGGGGGGATGGGATAGAGCCACTTGTTAATTGTTTCTTGTTCACAAAAGCACTAATAAAAAAATTGCTCCAGGGGCTTGCAACGTAGTACAATATATTACTTTACTGGGAGAATGCAAGTTTCCAGTACAAAGGACTTAACATTTCTTACATACTGCTCCGTCGCGATATAACCTTGAATGGTTGAAAACGACGTTAAACACCAAATAAAGAAAGAAAGATTACATACTGCTTGACTAAAATCTGTACAAACATTGACTATATTCTATACAAGAAACACTTAATAAGGGTAAAAGGAGAAACATAATCCGTTAGTCGCCTCTTACGACATGCTGGGGAGCATCGGGTAAATTCTTCCCCCTAAACCGCGGGGGGTACTAAGAAGTCAGGGTGCTGACTTTTGCTATGTGACCAAGTGGAAGGATTTTCTTATCCCATGCAAAAAGCCTGATGAAGGTCTGACACAGTGAGGCGAAGTGTTTTAATGAGGCAGAGCAGGCCTTTAAAAAATAAGTTCACCACATCCAAGTGAAAGACACAATCTTGGCAGACTGTATTACAAAAGCAACATTTCAGCACAGCACAAGAATGAACTGAACCATCCAGGATGCACCAGAACGACCTAAAAACAGAATCAATGAAAATTTTAAACAAGATAAAGTACTGACTAGGATTCAAAGGAAGAAAAAGTCATGGGTTAACACATTTCATGTGCATAATGCAGTTAAAAGATCTAAATTCTAATATTATTGCAAACAAAGTATACATGAACACGCATTGACTGAAACATACACACATCTCCCAAAGCTAAGCCTGTGTGTAAAATACTGCCTGTGAACAGCTTAACTTAAAGCACTCAAACAACATAAAAGATAATACCACTTTATGTAGTAAAAACAAACAAACCGCTGTTTGCTGTAAGAAAATATCTGTGTTAGGCGCGTTTGATCGATCTGCGCGATCGCGCGATCGCGCTGCGCGTTTGGTGGATCAATCAAACGCGCACACATCGATCGATGTGTGCGCATTTGATCGATGCAAAGAATAGGCTACAAAGAATGCAAGAATCGTTAAAACGCGCCGCTCTTATACTTGCGCATTTGGACGATCTGTCACAAAGTAAGTCCCTACCACACACACACATCGCACGCCGGAAGTGAAAAGTTTCAAATACAGGAATGTTCCAAAATATACCCCAACAACGTTTTTGATTTGTTTGTTGTCAGGCCTCTCAATCTTTCAAACAGTCTCTCTCTCTCTCTCTCTCTCTCTCTCTCTCTCTCTCTCTCTCTCTCTCTCTCTCTCTCTCTCTCTCTCTCTCTCTCTCTCTCTCTCTCTCTCTCTCTCTCTCTCTCTCTCTCTCTCTCTCTCTTATGATCTTATTCTTATATTGCTATTATTGCGTGTGTCTGCGTTTCATCATAAAAAGTTTGTTCCTATGTATTCCCATTATAACCATTTTGCTTAGATCAGGACTAGCTGGAAGAAAGGTCCTACGGACCTAATGCTATCTTTCCTGTAATAAAGTTCTATGTTTCAATGTTTCTCTCTCTCTCTCTCTGAGTCTCTCAGTCGCTCTCTCTCTCTCTCTCTCTCTCTCTCTCTCTCTCTCTGTGTCTCTCTCTTAGTTTCTCTCTCTCTCTATCGCTCTCTCTCTCTCTCTATCGCTCTCTCTTCTCTCTCTCTGTCTCGCTCTCTCTTAGTCTCTCTCTCTCCCTCTCACTCTCTCAGTCTCTCTCTCTCTCTCTCTCTCTCTCTCTCTCTCTCTCTTAGTCGCTCAGTCTCTCAGGATATCTCTCTCTCTCTGTCTCTCTCTCTCTCTTAGTCTCAGTCTCTCTCTCTCTCTTCTCTGTCTCTCTCCTCTCTGCTCTCTGTCTCTCTCTCTCTTCTCTCTCTCTCTCTCTCTCTCTCTCTCTCTCTCTCTCTCTCTCTCGCACACACTTTCTCTCTCTCTCTCTCAGTCTCTCTCTTAGTCTCTCAGTCTCTCCCCCCAATCCCTCCTTCCTCATCGCTGTCCATCCCTCTGACATCTCATGAAAACAGCTGAACTTTTAAATCATTTGCTATTAAAGGACAATTAAACACTCAATGAGCTAATACATGTGAAATGGATGATCAGGTGCAACCTCGACGCATCATACCTGTGATGTGATGTCTTTGAGGTAGTCTAAGTGTTTGGTACAATATAATCCCATTTTTTCTTCTTTTTTAAAGTGTCTTACAGATTGTTGTTTAGACACTTATAGCTAGGCCTACTTCCGGTCATAACTTCCGGTCATTGCCAGCAGACGTGTGTGTGCGTAGTATGGTGATTTGTGAGACGGATCGTCCAAATGCGCAAGTATATAAGAGCTGCGCGTTTTAACGATTCTTGTATTCTTTGTATTGATCAAACGCGCACACATCGATCGATGTGTGCGCGTTTGATTGATCCACCAAACGCGCAGCGCGATCGCGCGATCGCGCAGATCGATCAAACGCGCCTAACATCTGCATACCAAACACTACCTGTATTTAGCTGAATTGACAACTTACAGAAGTCAAAATGTACCCTTGATCCACACCGCACCACACATTATTTGTGTAGAATGTTATTGTTAATGTGTTACATGTTCATTTCACCACTAAGGCAACAGAAAACCTCTGTAAGTGTAAGCATCTTCAGATGGACTATATTAAAGCAGTTCTGGTAGCTCTGTCAGCAACAGAATGGACTGAATTTGATCATCATCCGCAGCAAAGCCAGGCACCACTCTGCAAGCTGCCTGCACGTCATATCTCGGCACCTCACTTCCTGGAAAATAAAGAAAATGTATTACTGAGCACATCCAGACTTTGCTGTGCGCTGATGGGGATATGTTTTGGGTATCGAGAAGAGGGTGTGTGTTGGGGGTGGGGGTGCGGGAAGGTAGGTAGGAGGTATTACTTGTTCTTCACAAGATCAGTGGGATGGAGAATAGTGTGGGTGATACTGACAGTGACAACTATGAACTAAACTGTAAACATTGTTCTGTAATATTACAGGTGCCATCATTCCTTCCTGTGAAAACCATTTATTTCATGGATATATTTATACTTTCATCATTAAAATTAAAAAGATAATATTTCATCATTAAAATTAAAAAGACTTCCTCACAAGGTTACCTTTCTAACAACATGATATCTTGTTATGCTGCTGATGTGAGCAGCTTTTCTGGAATGTGATGGAAAGTTACTATTTTTTAAATTCAGCATGAGCCCTCATCCCACACACATATTTAGCGTTGACACCTTACAGTTTTGTTGAGAAATGTGATGTGAATTCATTCAAAAAATTCTAACTCTGCGCTGGGGCAGTCAGGGTGTTGAATGTAGAAGTAGGTATCCAAGTACACAGGCGGTATTACAATTTACATTGTAACTCTTCACAAAAAAATAATACAAAAACTGGCCAGATCTGTGATTGTGAGCCAAGGAAAGGACTGACTGTATTTAAAATAATTCCAGTAATGAGTAAATCTTTCATTCTAGCTATTTCCTGGTTTTTACATTTAGTCAAGTTTTGACTAAATGTTTTAACGTAGAGGGGGGAATCGAGACGAGGGTCGTGGTGTATGTGTGTGTGTGTGTGTGTGTGTGTGTGTGTGTGTGTGTGTGTGTGTGTGTCTGTCTGTCTGTCTGTGTGTGTGTGTAGAGCGATTCAGACCAAACTACTGGACCGATCTTTATGAAATTTGACAAGAGAGTTCCTGGGAATGATATCCCCGGATGTTTTTTTTTTGCGATAAATATCTTTGATGACGTCATGTCCGGCTTTTTGTAAAAGTTGAGGCGGCACTGTCACACCCTCATTTTTCAATCAAATTGATTGAAATTTTGGCCCAGCAATCTTCGACGAAGGCCGGACTTCGGTATTGCATTTCAGCTTGGTGGCTTAAAAATTAATTAATGACTTTGGTCATTAAAAATCTGAAAATTGTAAAAAAATAAAATTATTTTTAAAACGATCCAAATTTACGTTTATCTTATTCTTCGTCATTTTCTGATTCCAAAAACATATAAATATGTTATATTTGGATTAAAAACAAGCTCTGAAAATTAAAAATATAAATATTATTATTAAGATAAAATTTCCGAAATCGATTTAAAAACATTTCATCTTATTCCTTGTGGGTTCCTGATTCCAAAAACATATAGATGTGATATGTTTGGATTAAAAACACGCTCAGAAAGTTAAAAAGAATAGAGATAAAGAAAAGCGTGCTATCCTTCTCAGCGCAAATACTATACCCCGCTCTTCTTGTCAATTTCACTGCCATTGCATCGAGCGGTGGACTGACGATGCTACGAGTAAACGCTCTTGCTGAAAAAATGCAGTGAGTTCGGTTTCATTCTGTTAGTTCGACAGCTTGACAAAATGTTGTAATTTCGCCTTACAGTATAATGCACTTTATGAGTATAGGGTTGCAACAAACTTTAAGATGGGAAGGAGAGAGAAAATAAAGATATTTGTACCATTAGGCCCAAAAAAAACCAGGAGTGGTTAAGGTAACATAGCCAAAATAAATAGGGTAGGAAGGTAGGCAATCACTTTTTTTTTAATACTTTTTTTTCTTAACCCCTTTTTGCCGAGATTTTTTTTTTTGGTTTTTTTTTTGCGTTTTTTAATAGCAAATAATATTCTAAGACACAATATGTATTTCTTTTCTGATTTTTTTACTTTTTCTTGTGTCTACAGCATTTTTTCAAGCGTCCTTTAAAAAGGACGCTAGGATCGAGAGGGTAGAGGTTTATCAAACATATACAATAGTGAAAGGAACAAGTTTCTAAAAGTTTTCAATGAAATTTATTAACACAAACACTTGTTTTCAAAAAAGTTTTTAATTTTCGGTTTATAAACAATACAAAGTAACGGATTAACTGTCCATTATTTTAAAAAAATAAACAAACAAAAAAACAAAAACAACCTCTGAACATGGTGCAAGTCACTCTCCTGTTACCCTGCCAATGTGAATAATCTGTGCAAACAAAATTGCTTTCAACGATTTTTGTACAGCTCGTCAGAGCTTTTCACTTTCATTGTGAGTGGTCAAGTGGTCAGTTACCGATTACACAGGAGTATGAAATGCCACAAAACAGTACTTTCGGTGCAGAGGGACATTGCACTTCAGGCAGATTTGTTTGACCTTTTTGCCACATTGTGCGCATCTTCTCTGCTTGGAGATGTGCTCCACCAGGTGATCCAACCCATCACATCTGATTGCTGGTGGAACTCTTCTGTCCAGCTTTGCCACACGTCCGACAGGATGGGTAGGGAGCTCCAGGCGGGCAGCAGCGTGTGACCTCTTGAGGTAGATGTCCGCGATGGCACGCCGAACTGCCAGAAGATCCATGGGAATGTACTCTGAGGCAGGTGTTGCCCTGTACATGTGCCATGTTTGCTGCACACACAGGTCAAGACAGAAGCTGAAAATGGCCCACCACCATTTCTTGGATCGTATGGAGACTCGGTACTTGGCAATGTTCTGGTCCATTCTGTCGCACCCGCCCATTGTCTTGTTATAGTGTTTGATCAGGAAGGGCTGCGAGATCTTGACTCGTTTTTTTCCCTGCCTTGGAGCACCGGGAGGCTGACTGCAGAGGGTTGACTCCTGCTGCATTGGAGACAGCGTTGACGATGTTGTTGTCGTTCCATCGAACCACTATCACTCCTGTGTTTTCGGCCTGTTGAAAGTCGTAAGTGCCTCTCTTGGTATTCTTCATTTCATTGATTGACTTCAGTGGGCACTGCTCGGTCCTGTTGGCACGAACCGTTCCTGTACATCCAATCTTCTTGCTCGTGAGGACGTCAACAAGCTTCAGACTTGTAAACAGGTTATCAAAGGTCAGATGGTAACAATCTTCCGGCTCCTCTTCCTCCAGCTCAGAGATGAGGTCAACCACCACGGCTCCACCCATTCTAATGCCTGGATACTCATCTGCATTAGCTTGCCTGCCATTTGCTCCTTGGTAGGGTTCAAACTGGACGCAGTACCCAAGGGGTGTGGCCAGCACCCACATCTTGTATCCGAAGCGTATAGGCTTCCCTCTAATGAATTGCTTTGCACCGTGTCCCCCATAGTATGGGATCATGCTCTCGTCGATACTCAAATGTTGTTGCTTCATGATTTTTTTGAAGTACATGAGGCATCTCTCATTGAGCATGGTAATCAATGGCCTGATTTTGGCCATATCCATCACCACCACTGTTCTCCTCTCCCAATGTAGTTCTGCCACTGAGTCCCACAATAGTAGCTGTGGCACTGGCAGTCAGTTGTCGTCCGGACAAGTTGTGGACAGCACACTCCCCATCTTCTTCACCACTATTTTCATCAGTCAACTCATCAACTTCAGGAGGGTCGAGAAAGATGTCAGCTCTTTGAAATAAGTCATCATCTTCAAGCATATCTATTACCTCGTTCACAGTGAATCTGAAACAAACCCAACCCGTACATGAAAAAACCTCTGGCCATTTAGCCCTAGCGTCCTTTTTAAAGGACACCAGATCGAAACTGCCTATAACACAAACTATGGACTATATTCACAAAAAGAAAAATATGTTTCTAGATTATGCCTTTGTATTCAAATTACCTTCAGTAATGATATTAAAAATGTTGATAATTACACAAATATAGCCTTACCTTCTTTTGGAACTCATCTTGATCTGCTCAGCATGTGGATTTTGAATGCTGTCCACCATGACACTTTACTGCCAAGAGAGATAACTTTCTCCAACTCAGCTTCTGAAACGTTGCTACCTCCCTAACACCAATCAGTGACTTAGACCTTTCTCAGAGTCTGTGTTGTAAATCAGGTGGGGAAAATGTAAGCGTCCTTTTTAAAGGACGCCAGGCTTAAATGGGCAGAGCAACCAAGCGTGTAGCACTCGCAACCGAAGAAGAGGCCGCCATTTTTGTCATGGCAAGCGTCTGTTGGGCCTTTTTAGTAATTTCCCTTGCATCGTCTGTCGTCTGCATGACGACTCGAGCGCTTTCGCTTTCATTGCGTTTTCTGCACTCGTTTTCTTGTTTTAATTTTTTTTTGACAAATGTAATAACAAGTTATTGGGTTGGCCCCTAAAAATAGGGTAGGTCGGGTTACCGTAACCACACCTATTTTTTTTTTTTTAGGCCTTATGTATATACAAAGTACATAATACCAATTACCATGCACAGTATTACTATGCATCTTCAAATGTATGAATGACTAGAATCAATACCCGTTTCGCCGGGTACCCGGCTTTGCCGGGAAGAAGTAGAGGAATACCCGGCTTCGCCGGGATGAAAGCGTTGTGGACAGTGACCTTCTAAAAATAGTAACGGGAATATCCGGCTTCGCCGGGATGAAAGCGTTGTGGACAGTGACCTTCTAAAAATAGTAACGGGAATATGGATTGACGCCACACGAAGGAAGGGAGATAAATGCGCAAAACACTGGAGAAGATAAGGAAGAGTTAGTGGGAATGGATCTGGGAAGATGAACAGAAAAACCAAAATCGGTTCAGCGCTGCGCGTTGAGAGCACGTGTTAAAAATTCTCATCGACCAGGTTATGTCCGGGGTTTACCTGAATATGCCCACCAAATTTCCATCAATCAATCAATCAATATGAAGCTTATATAGCGCGTATTCCGTGGGTACAGTTCTACGCGCTTGTCGAAGAGTTGTCAACACAGGACTAACAAAGAAACTAACATCTACAGACGGACACGAACCCTATCACACACTAGCAAACCCTGATAAACATACAACAAACAACTGTTTAACAACAATGTACACATCAATAGCTAGGTCCAAACAAAATAATATTAAACACGAAGAAAACACCTCTCACAGAGCACAGCATAAGAATGTCTTTTGGGGCACAACACATCACGTCGAACATGAAAGTCGCAGCCAGCTACGGGAAGAACTGAGTCTTCAACCTACTCTTGAACGCGTCAAGAGAGGGGCTCTGCCGAAGCTCAAGCGGCAGGGAGTTCCAGACGGAGGGGCCCGCGGAGGGAAATGCACGCTGACCAGCAGATGCGAGTTTCGAGCGAGGGATGTGAAGGCGGAGTGGGTCAGCAGCAGAACGAAGGGGACGGTCGGAGGGCTGGGTGTACAGGTCCAGGGAGGATTGAAGGTACTCGGGAGCAGAGTCGTTGAGACATTTGTAGACCAGAGTGGACAGTTTGTAGGAGATTCGGGTGTTGACAGGGAGCCAGTGCAAGGAGCGAAGTAGGGGGGTGATGTGGTCTCGCTTCGTCTTCCTCAACGTCAGCCTGGCAGCAGCGTTCTGGACTCGATGTAGGCCATTGGATGAGGCGGGGAGGCCGGCCAGAAGGGAGTTGCAATAGTCCAGACGACTGAAGATGAGGGAGACAACCAGCTTGACACAGGCGTCGTGGGTGAGGTAGCGACGGATGGAGGCGATGCGTCGTAGGTGGAAAAAGCAGGTCTTGATGATGAAGGAGATGTGTGTCTGCATGGAGAGAGTGGAGTCGAGAAAGACGCCAAGGCTCTTGACAGCAGGGGAGAATGGAACAGTCGCGTCATCCAGCTGGAGGTCGGTCACAGTGAGGGAAGCAATCTTCTGTCGTGTTCCAACGAGAAGGGCCTCCGTCTTCTCACTGTTCAGCTTCAACTTGTTCTCAGATTTGAAGCAGATCCATCGAGAACTTTGGCCGTGCATCGCGAACACACACACACACACACACGCACCTAAAGTGTGGATGGTTACCTAAGAGGCGGCACTGGGTGCAGTGCCTTTCTAGTGCACTTGCACTACAACAGCACTGGGTGCAGTACTCGCTCCGGCATCGAAGAATTTTGCACTAAAAAATGCACAAAATTTGACCTATTTCGTCGCCTATAGAGGACGGAAAGAATGTCATTTTGAACATTGTTATGACATTCTTTCCGTCAAAAAAGTCAATTTAACGGTGTTAAATGAAGCGACCATCCACACAATTAGGTTGCCATCCAGAGTTTAGGTTGCCATCCACGTGTGGATGGTTGCCTTATGGTGATTTAGGCAACCAAACCTGTGGAAACGGGGGTACACACACACACACACACACACACACACACACACACACACACACACACACACACACACACACACACACACACACACACACACACACACACACACACACAAGTCGTATATATATATATATAGATTTCATCTACAAAGTACTTGTAATACAATTTACAAAGAACAAAAGACTGCTTAATTATCTACATCAGTACATGTTTATAGCTTCAGACTACCATCAATCAATCAATCAATCAATATGAGGCTTATATCGCGCGTATTCCGTGGGTACAGTTCTAAGCGCAGGAATTTTTTTTGGATTTAAAAAAAAGAAATGTGTGCAATTTATATCTCGCACATATTCAAGGCGCAGGGATTTATTTATGCCGTGTGAGATGGAATTTTTTTTTACACAATACATCACGCATTCACATCGGCCAGCAGAATCGTAAGTGGGGCAATAAAAAACAACATGGCTTTCGTCTTCAGCAGTATCCGGGCAGAAAGGACAGTCACGACTGGTGTCAGAGTGAGAGTAACGATGTCGATGGGCATTGCATGGGGAGACCCCCAGTCTAAATCTGGACAAAGCAACTTTATATAGGCTCACATTAATCATGTCCAGGTATTCTTCGTGCCCAATACAACTTTTGAAACTGTGGTAAAATTCAAGGCGTGTACTTTCTGACAGACGTGTAAACCATTCCTGTGAGAGAGAGGGAGAGAGAGAGAGAGAGGCAGACAGACAGAAAGACAGACATACAAACAGACAGACAGACAGAAAGAGGGAGGCGGACAGACAACATATAGCTCTGAGATATTCTACTCTGTTTGCACATAAGGAAGAGGCGTAATTCCAACAAATAGGGGATCCCTTAGGTCACGTGACTGGCTTCAACACCAGCACATGACTGTTAACGATTGAACGCACATAAACACGCACTCTGTTCCTTCTTCTTCTTCGTCCACGGGCTGAAACTCCCGCGGTCACTAATGTTTTTGCATGAGTGGGTTTTTACGTGTATGGCCGTTTTTTCCCCCGCCATTCAGGCAGCATACGCCGATTTCGGGGGAAGCATGATGGGTATTTTCGTGTTTCTATAGCCCACCGAACGCGGACATGGATTACATGATCTTTTCCGTGCGCACTTGGTCTTGTGCTTGCGTGTACCCACGAAGGGGGAGAAGGCACTAGCAGGTCTGCACATAAGTTGTTCTGGGAGATCGGAAAAATCTCCACCCTTAACCCACCAGGCGGCCGCGGCCGGGATTCGAACTCACGACCTTCCGATCAAGAGGCCGACGTCTTACCACCCCGCCACTCCGCCCGTCACACTCTGTTCCAAAGTCTTGGCACATTTTTGCTAGATATGAGGTTTAGTCGGCTTCTAACCTCACATGGTCCAAAGAAGAGAAATACAAAGTCCAATCGGTACATGATGTGTTATGTGTGTCGCAGTGTGTGCCTCTGTCAGCGCTATGTGACGGCCAGCAGGACTGTCTCGATCGGTCAGACGAAGATCAGTGTCACTTCAACGTTAAGCGGACCATCCGCCCTCCCCCTTCCCCCGCACTGGTCAACTTCATCCCTCTCTCCTCCACAAGGAAGGACCAGTTCCCCTTCCTCATCACTCCATTGCCTCAGTCGGTGGACGCGAACAGCTCCTCCTTGCCGTGTCCAGAAACACACTTCCAGTGTGCGGACGACGGCTACTGCCTGCCCCTCTTCCTCCTCTGTAACGGCGTGAACGACTGCCCCGGTAGAGAGGACGAGGCGGGGTGTGGGAGAGTGTCGTGTCGTGGTCTGTATCGTTGCCGCGGCTCCAGTGTCTGCTTGCACCCAACACACGTGTGCGACGGCGTGGACCAGTGTCCGCAGGACGACGACGAGCTGTTCTGTGCTATCGCCTGCCCACCAGGGTGCACGTGCCACGGACTGAGTGTCGCCTGTCACACGCCCTTCCCGGCGGACCTGCTTCACCCAGACATCAGATACATCGACGCCAGCGGCAGCGCTCTGACGCCGTCACGGGTGATTGAGCACACGCTCCTGATCCACCTGAGCGTGTCAGGGTGCGGCCTTGGGAGTGTCGGCAACCTGACCTTCCCTAACCTCCGCAGCCTTGACCTCAGCCACAACCGCCTGCATGACGTCAGCGCGGGTCATCTTCGCGCAATGCCCAATCTTCAACACCTGTTCTTGTCTGGAAACCCGCTCCAGTCTTTGTTTGACTCACATTCTCAAAATCTGTCTTTCCCTGCTGTGATAACGTTGGACGTGTCTGGCGTGCACATGCCCACACTGGACACGGAGAGGTTTGCTATCTTCCCAGGCCTGCACACCCTGAATCTCTCTCACTGCGGAGTGGATCGCATCACCGGACAAGGCCTGCTCTCACTTCCCGCTCTCCGCGTCCTGGACACTGAAGGTTGCCCCATGACCCACTTTCCGCGTGACCTACTTTCCGGCCTGGACCGGCTGCAGTCTGTGGCCGCTGACAACTACAAGCTGTGCTGTCAGGCCACCTTGCCCCCTGGCTTCAACCTGGCCAACTGCAGGGCTCCTTTTGACGAATTGTCGTCGTGTGAGTCTTTGCTCCGCTCTGACCTGTACCGAGTCTTCTTGTCCATCTTCGCCGCCCTGGCCCTGCTGGGCAACGTGGGCTGCTTCGTGGTCAGAACGCTCTACCTCAAGAGCAGCAAGTCGGGCTTCAGCGTCTTCGTCACCCACCTGTCCCTTTCCGACTTTCTGATGGGGGTGTACTTGGCCGTGATCGGGGTGGCTGACCGCCTGTACCGGGGTAGCTACCTGTGGGAGGACGTGGGGTGGAGGCACAGCGCCGGGTGTGGTGTGGCGGGGTACCTGTCGCTGGTGTCCAACGAGGTGTCGGCCCTCATCATCTGCCTGATCACGCTGGACCGCTTCCTAGTGCTGCGCTTCCCGCTAAGCTCGCTGCGCTTCAACACTCGATCTGCCCACCTCACGTGCACGAGCGTTTGGCTGGTCGCCATGGTGATGGCCGCCGTGCCCCTGCTGCCTGTGACGTCACACTGGTCATTCTACAGCCGCACGGGGATCTGCATACCGCTGCCCGTCACTCGCGGAGACTTCCCCGGCCAGCAGTACGCCTTCGGTGTCATCATCGTCTTCAACTTTATTCTCTTCATTCTCATCGTCGTGGGCCAGGCGTCAATCTACGCCGCCATCAGCGCCAACAGCATAGACAGGTCAGTTGGTTTTAAGTCATCTTCCTTACCGTGTAGGCAGTCATGTTAATCACAAAAGATTCGTTTAGGTGTTTAGACGGGTGCAGTGGCGTGATGGTAAGACGTCGGCCTCCTAATCGGGAGGTCGTGAGTTCGAATCCCGGTCGCTGCCGCCTGGTAGGTTAAGAGTGGAGATTTTTCCGATCTCCTAGGTCAACGTATGTGCATACATGTTAGTGACTTAACCCCCTTCGTGTGTTCACGCAAGCACAAGACCAAGTGCGCACGGAAAAGATCTTGTGATCCATGTCAGAGTTCGGTGGATTATAGAAACACGAAAATACCCAGATGTCTCACCCGAAATCGGCGTATCTTGCCGGAATGACGGGGTAAAAACGGTCATACACGTAAACATCCACTCGTGCTAAAACAATAAGTGAACGTGGGAGTCTAAGCCCATGAACGACGACGAAGAAGAAGAAGAAGAAGAAGAAGAAGAAGAAGAAGAAGAAGAAGAAGAAGAAGAAGAAGAAGAAGAAGAAGAAGTTTAGGTGTTTACATGCGAAAGAATCCGTACAACTGGTCAAATAGTATCAATAGTCTCGCTGCTTTCTTTGGAATTTTTGTTTTAGTTCACGCTTTTTGAAATCTGCGAACAATGCTGCAAAATATGTCCAGTATGCACATAAAACAGCCAGCTGCTTTAAGTGTGGTACGGGGCTAAGTTTGAGGATGCACTTATCACATGTTAAAGTCTAGACGAATTTATATTGATTAGCATTAGTGTTTGCACGAGAAGGAAGGTATTTGACACTTTTCCCTTGACAGTGTCAAACCATTAGTATACATTTACACCACGATGTCAATCAACATAATGACATCAAATGGCCCCAAAAGAACTAACTACAACATTGTACTTGTTGTCATGGAGATTTTCGTAACAGTTGTGATTATTATACTGAGAAAAACAACAAAAAAACAATACCGATTGAATGGTTGGTTTACTTCAGGGTTTTACGTTTCTACTCTCATTTGTCTGTTTCTTGTATTTTCATTAGGTTGGAAAAAAGTAAAGAAGTCCACACTTGATCACTAAAACCCCGTCTTACCAATTTCAAGGGAGAAAAGCACTGAGGATACATGTCTTAATTATTGTTCTCCATCTTAAATATGTCGTTGACATGTGAACATATACATTTATACAATATTAAACTGAGAGGATGAGGTTGTAGATATCTAGTAAAAATCTTATGGTCTTGACTGTAATGTGTGAACATTATCAATACCATTATGTTCCAACCAACAGCGTGGCCGTCACGGACAGTTCTAGGAAATCCGCGGACCGGAGGATCGCTCGCCGCCTGGTGAGCGTGGCGCTGTCCGACTTCCTGTGCTGGTTCCCCATTGGTCTGCTGGGCCTGCTGGCCGCCAGGGGCGTGGCCGTGCCAGGGGAGGTCAGCGTTGGTCTGGCCATCCTGGTGCTGCCGCTCAACTCCGCCCTCAACCCCTTTCTCTACACCATCAACATGCTGCTGGAGAGACGGAGGCGGGGCCGGGACGAGCGCCTTTTAAAGCAGGTGCTGGCCCAAATTGCTGAAGAGGATAGATCTGTGTGAGACACTCAGCTTTCCATGAGACAGGGAAGCCATGAGCGGCCCACAATGCAAAAGAGGGAGAGAACCGTGTGCAAAAACACATTAGTTTCAGCTTGCTTCTCTTGATTAAAACTGTGTGTAGGAACAAAGGGTGTCAGCCCCTGTCTCTGTCTGAAACTGAATGCGGTTTGTTGGAGCACAGTGTTTCAACTCTGTTGTATCTAAATTTAAACTGTCAACAGTTCGTTGAAGCAAAGAGTCTTAGCTTTTTTTCTATGTCTTAGCACTGTCAATAGTTTGTTGAAGCAAATAGACTGTAGTATGTATTCGCAAAATATAACTCGATTCTACTAATCAAATTATAATAACAGAACAATGTCAATAAACTGCTATTTAAAAAAAAACAAAAAACATACCTCGGCTAGTGTGCTTGTGTGTTTGTGCACGTGTGTGTGTATGTGTGAGTGTGTGTGTATGTGTGTGTGTATGTGTGTGTGTATGCATGTGTGCGTGTGTATGAGGCTGTGCTTTCAAGTAATTGCATGTGTGTGTGTGTGTGTGTGTGTGTGTGTGTGTGTGTGTGTGTGAGACTGTGCTTTCAAGTAATTGCGTGTGTGTGTGAGTGTGTGTGTGTGTGAGCTTGTGCGTCTGTGTGTGTGTATGTGTATGACCCAGTTTTCAATGAAACGGGGCACTACTCTGCCCAACTTTTCACACAGAAAGCGTCTGACGTCATCATGGCGAATGATTCCACGAAGGTCAGAAAGGGTTACGTTAGGGTGAAGGTCGTTTGAGGAGGAATCAAAACTAGAAGTTTATTTTGCTTTTTGCCTCAGTTTTGCGCTCAAGTATCAGGCTGTTAGTCAGTCGGTTGATCCATGGTGTGGTGCTTATTTTCAGACAGAAAAAATATTTCTCGATTTATGAGACTTGCAGGGAAGTATAATTATGTCATTGAGCAATGAGGTCATCGTCGTAGCAGTCTTTCCTCCCACAGCGCGAACAGTGTTTTTCATATCAAACAATATTTACACAAAGATTAAAGGTTGACTCCCCCATATGCTGTTGAAATTTAGCATTTGAAAGGCGACTTTTGGTCTCTCCTTGAAAATAAAGAGTATATTTACAGGGTAACGGTTGGGGGGAAGAGAGGGGGGTTGGGCTGGGGGACTTACAGAACCCAGGACACCCCCCCCCCTCCACCAACCACCCTAAGATCCTGCCCCGTAAGTTGCTTTTTCAATCGATATTGTACAGTTTTAATCATCACTGTGTGTTGTACAGAGCCCGTTATTCCTGTACCTGGCCTACCAGTCTGTGCACGGCCCGTTGGAAGTCCCCGAACACTACAAGGAGCAATACCGTGACATCAAGGACACAAAGAGGAGAACGTATGCAGGTACAGCCAACAGACAGACACACAGACACACACGCAAACAGACACACAAACAGACATGCAGACGGACGGACACACTGTAAGGGAAACTTAGAGATAGGGTGACAGACAGACATACAGATGAACTGACAGACAGACTCGGACAAAAAGACAAACAGAATGACGATGGGACAGACAAACAGACAGACAGACGAGCAGACAAGCAGAAACCAGGCTGATAGCCAAACAGACAGACCGACTGACAGACTTACTGTCAGACCCGACAGACAGGCGGACCGACAGACTTAGAGACAAGCCGACAGACATACGCACCGACGGAACGACTGCCAGACTGACTGAATGACGGACACACAGAGAGACGGTGGGATAGACACACGTTCAGACAAGTTCAGTTTGCTCCGATATCTGTTTCAGTTTTTGTGTATTGCTTTTGGTTTAATTCTTGGATTGTGGAGAAAACCTGTGAATGGTTGTTTGGGAAACCTAAAAGAATTACATCTACATGGTGGTTAAAACAAAATTGTACTCATTTTCATGTTGCTCTGAAGGTTTTGTTTAAACCGTTTTCCACTTCATCTTAAATCCATTAAACTTGAGTAAAGGTCGAAGAGACCATGAAGTGTATGAGGATATCAGTTTGGATGACGTTTATCAATGTACTGTGAGTCAGGAATCCATAAAATAGATTGGCTGTGTGTATAGATAATACTACATGGCTTGGTGTGTCTGATCAGATTTACACGAGTTGGTTTTTTAAATATTGAACTGCGAACGAAATCGAGATTTTCAATATTTAAAAAAGCAACGAGTGTAAATCTGGTACGACACACCAAGCCATGTAGTATTCATTTTATCCTACTTAATGTACTTACGTGTATTTGGAACCTCGATCTTTTGTAAAGCCTGTGCAATCTCTCACGTCAAAGCAAAGAAACGTCACTTTAGAAAGTGTAGCGTGACGTGTTAGTTCTAAAAACTCTTTCAAGGGAAACAGTAGGCGCAAAAGTTTGTTTCCATAATGACGTTTGTCTTGGTGACTTTGGCATCATAAGCAGTGAAAAAGCAGGTCCCTGCCAGACTAGTTTGACTCGACCTCATTTACATGATACACACACGTGTGGTTTGAACGATATTGTTATCTCATGAGTGGTCTCTCTCACGTATGTAGAATACATTCTTTTTCTCGATGGATGGGATGTTGTTTTCAGGGATGGTGACGTGTATGGACGAAGGCATTGGAAATCTGACGTCGGCTTTGAAGACGGCTGGTCTGTGGGACAACCGTGTTTATTTTCTCCACTGGTAAGGACCTGAGAGTGAATGAATCTATATAAGCCTATCTACAGCCGGAGATAATACTAAAGAGATGTCCACCCCTTTGCCCCCCCCCCTCCACCTTTTTGGGTAGAAAGCGATATTCTTGGTGGAAGAGATAACAATTTTCAGCTGTTTGAAGTAAAAACTTATTTAAAATTAATATTAAAAGTCCTACGGTTTTAAGCCATTAAGGACTTGAGTGTTTGTCCGCTTTCAAAAAATAAATAAATAAATAAATAAGGAGAGGAGGGCAGGGGGTGGGGTTGAGATGATAATGCTCTGTGGAATTCGTTAAAATGAAAAGTAGTTAAGATGTTTCTTGGTAAGAATTATAAGTCTGTATTCTATATCTTGAATAACGGGTTTGTAAAATGATTTTTTATTCAAAACGAGTTAAAAGGTGGAGTAAAAACTTGTTAATGAGTGACGTAATAGACGAACTCCGTAAATACCTCAGTCGTGTTGTGAAAGAATGAATACTCTTGTTTTTATTGAGGCAAACATTCCACGCGTGCTCCTTGTCCACGTGTTTCAGATTCACCCCTCGCTGGTGACTCGCCTATGACCCAGTTTCACAAAACCAGGAACAACCGCTATTTTGGCTATTAGCATATCCATATTCTTCACATAATTCCTTTTAAATTGATATATTTTATGCCTGTAGCTTCAAAACTCACTGAGATATGGGGTTTCAAAGTATAGAACGGGCCCGGTGGCCATTTTGAGAAAAGAGCCTTCAAAGGAGAAGCACAATCAAACACAATATTTCCTTAGCAACCATGCTTCTATTGTAATGAACATTTACAGGAACACAGTAAAGTATTTTCTTTTTAGTTTCCAATCATCATTTTTATCAAATCTAGCTAAATTTTATATTTTAGAGGGTAAAAAGTGGTAACGTTGAAAGAAAAATTGTCAAAAGTAAGGGCCTTGGTGTTGTTCTTCCTTCCCCCTGACTGATGAAAAAACATTACTGACGCATGAAACGTTTTAACTGCAAGAATTAAAATAAAAAACAACAAACACAACACAATGACGCGAGAGAATTTTTACCTCGATCCATCTCGGCGATCGAAATATGTATTGCCTTGATCTCCTCCGGTGTAAACTGAACGACGCAGCCTCCCCCCCCCCCCCCCTCGTGTCGCCTTCCATTGCTGCCATCGGCCTTCATCTTGCAGTTGCACGGCCAATCTCTCGCCTCCTGGATCGCCAGGTCAAGCTGGCCGTTGCAAGCGCCGTCAGTAGGGGTAGAATCTTCGACAATCCGAACAACAGGTTCGTCTATCTCCTCCTCGTTTTCTTCGTCCGAAACAGACATGGGTTCAACCGGTTGGGAAGTTGAACGGCTTTCCTCGCTGTCATCTTCGTCCCAATCACTCTCCTCCTCCTCTGCATTCGTAGTTTCCGAATCGAAGTAGTCCTCCATTACTTCACGCAGACAATCATTCTCGAAAATCAGTATCGCCATTCTCATTCAAAAGATTTGCAATCGTAGCAGCAATGTCGATCGTTTGCTGATTTGATTGCAAGGGAAAGCGTGGGGTAAACGCGGAAATCGTTACGGTTGTGTCCCTTGATGGGAAGCGGGCCAATCAGAACCGTCGGAACACTGAGGTTGCTATGCAATAACTGATAGGAGCACGCTGCTTGGTCAGGTGCTCGCTGTGTTTGTTCCTTTGTTTACAGGCCAAAATCGCTTTACAATTCTTTTCATTGGTCGAATTCAAAGTGTGCACACACTTGGGGTCAAAGTTGAGGCGATAACCTTTCCATTCATATGCGATACAGTGAGGCCCTGCGAGGGATACTTTCAGAAATCTGATGCCGAAAATGGATCGATTACCCCTCATTGTTGAAAGTTTAAGTCAACAAAAATATAAGATAGGGTAATAAAACATCGTTTTAAAGACATTTATAGTGCGAATCTGGTTTAATAAAGTGTACCATTCGAAAGAGGAGAAACTCAGCTTTCAAAATCAACAAAAATCCCAAATTAACCCAGATAGGGCCCAGGCTCGGTTTATTGTCACGTAGGAAAGCTTGCCTCAATTAAAGCAAGAGTATTCACTCTTTCACTCTTTTATCATATTACGCTATTCAAGTCATATATCTGAGGACACTATAAGGCCACACAAAAATAGTCTGTTTACGGTAACATAGGCCCAAAAAATAGGGTCGGTAGGTCGGGATTTTTTTTTCTCCAAAAACCCCCATATTTTTCAGTTATTTTGCCAAAAAACTAAGATTTTTTTAAAAACAATTAAAATCTTTTGTTTCTTTTTCCCAAATGCCCCCAAAAAGTCTAAGGTCGCGCGAAAAAATAGGGTCGGTCGGGATACCGTAAACAGACTATTGTTTGTTGTTGGCCTAAGCCCCCAATAGTAACTCTTTCACAACCCATACAAACCCGACAGAGTTATTTCCGACTGAACATCGTCACTTTATTATGTTCCGAGTTATCACTGAACCCGCCCTGAAAGAGACTGACCGGCTTTCATGCGCTTTTTGTGTTTAGTTTAGTTTAATTTTAAAAACAAAACAAGTCGCGTAAGGCGAAAATACAACATTTAGTCAAGTAGCTGTCGAACTCACAGAATGAAACTGAACGCAATACAACGCAGCAAGACCGTATACTCGTAGCATCGTCAGTCCACCGCTCACGGCAAAGGCAGTGAAATTGACAAGAAGAGCGGGGTAGTAGTTGCGCTGAGAACGATAGCATGCTTTTCTGTACCTCTCTTCGTTTTAACTTTCTGAGCGTGTTTTTAATCCAAACATATCATATCTATATGTTTTTGGAATCAGGAACCGACAAGGAATAAGATGAAAGTGTTTTTAAATTGATTTCGAAAAATCAATTTTGAAAATAATTTTTATATATTTAATTTTCAGACCTTGTTGTTAATCCAAATATAACATATTTATATGTTTGTGGAATCAGAAAATGATAGAAAATAAGATGAACATAAATTTGGATCGTTTTATAAAAAAATTTTTTTTTTTAAATTTTCAGATTTTTAATGACCAAAGTCATTAATTAATTTTTAAGCCACCACGCTGAAATGCAATACCGAAGTCCGGGCTTCGTCGAACATTACTTGACCAAAATTTCAACCAATTTGGTTGAAACATGATGGCGTGACAGTGCCGCCTCAACTTTCACGAAAAGCCGGATATGACGTCATCAAAGACATTTATAAAAAAAAGAAGAAAAAAACGTTCGGGGATATCATAACCAGGAACGTTCATGTCAAATTTCATAAAGATCGGTCCAGTAGTTTGGTCTGAATCGCTCTACACGCACGCACGCACACACACACACACACACACACACACACACACACACACACACACACACACACACACACACACACACACACACACACACACACACACACACACACACACACACACACACATACACCACGACCCTCGTCTCGATTCCCCCCACGATGTTAAAACATCTATATATATATACGACTTGTGTCTGTGTGTCTGTGTGTCTGTGTGTGTGTGTCTGTGTGTGAGTTCGCGATGCACGGCCAAAGTTCTCGATGGATCCGCTTCAAATTTGGTGGGCATATTCAGGTAGACCCGGTACAGGACACAACCTGGTCGATATTTCAACACGTGCTCTCAGCGCGCAGCGCTGAACCGATTTTGGTTCCACCTCAGCTATTTTGGTTCCACCTCAGCTACCCGGGCCCCCAAACCGACACACCAAAGCCAAAGTTCTCGGTGGATCTTTTTCAAATTTGGACACCGTATTCAGCTACACCCCGGACACAATATCATCGATGAGATATTTCAACACGTGCTCTCAGCGCGCAGCGCTGAACCGAATTTGGTTTGTGTGTTCATTTCACCAATATAAGTAACTCTTCCTTATCTTCTCATCTTCTCCATGTTTTCAGCGTTTACCTCCCTTCCTTCGTATGGTGCACTTTTGTATGAAGAGGGCATCTTCGGATATTCCCGGCGTTCTGTTACTATTTTTAGAAGGTCACCGCAGTGTCCAGAACGTAAATTGGACCCGTAAATTATCCTCACTGTAAAAGTGCAAAGATCGAATCAATTTATAGCCACGCGAAAAATACACTGTCATCTATCTCTCTATAGATACGGCTTCTCTGTGTTTGTGTGTGTGTGTGTGTGTGTGTGTGTGTGTGTGTGTGTGTGTCTATGTGAGCAACACCTGTGCATTGTTCAGTTCTGTTTGTGATGTGGTTTGGCGGCTTTTGTGTAATTTTATGTACTGGCCTTCCTTTGAGAAGCCATAACAGTTCAAAAGGGCTTAGAGATAAGCTCTAACTTGCTCAGTCCTGTTTGAGTGGAGTTCGCCTCCAAAGGTGATTAACACGGTTACATTCGTCGACAAGGATGGGACTCGATATGGTCAGGAATGGCATTATGGCCACTGAATCATTTTCGTGCTCTTCCCATTCCACGAATCTGGGAGGGACCTAAGCTTGGCGGGTCCATTGTTCGGACCCGGCGAAGCCGGCGTACGGCTCAAAGTACTTCTTCCCGGCGAAGCCGGCTACCCGGCGAAGCGGGTATTCATTCTAGTTTAGTCATAACTTGACTAAATGTAATGAAGCAGAGCGCTGTTTAGAGATCTGATAACCAAAGGGAAGTAAGCGCTCTAAATGCATTCGACATGTGTAATGGAGGAGGATGAAAGTCGCTTGTTCATTTCAATGCTTGTTATTCTCTCAGGTGCCAGGAGATTGGTTCCGGATAACTCTCGCTTACTTTCTTTCTTTATTTGGTGTTTAACGTCGTTTTCAACCACGAAGGTTATATCGCGACGACCTCTCTCGCTTACTCCATTACACAATTATGTCGTATGCATTTCGAGCGCGTTTTACTTCCCGTTGGTTATTAGTTTAGTTTAGTTTGTGGGGACAAATGTAGTAGGCCGTAAAGCCTATATAAATCATCCACTCCCATCAATATTTGTTCAGCGTTGTGTTTCAGACAACGGGGGCCAGATATACTTTCTTTTCTTTATTTGGTGTTTAACGTCGTTTTCAACCACGAAGGTTATATCGCGACGAGCCAGATATACGAGGGAGGCAACAATTACCCCCCGAGGGGGTGGAAGGGGTCGCTGTGGGAGGGGGGGCTGCACGGGGTGGGCTTCGTGCACAGCCCCCTCCTGCACAAACAGGGCTACGTCAACAGGGCTCTCATCCACGTCTCTGATTGGTTCCCCACGATAGTCGGGCTGGCCAGGGGTTTTTTGAACGGAACCCTGCCTCTGGATGGGTTCGACCAGTGGAGAACGATCAGGTTCGTGTTGTGATAGTGAAGTTTAATGAAGATCGGTCTGGTAGTTTTCTCGTAATCGCTTTATGCACACACGCACGCATGCACGCACGCACACACACGGATCCTGAAGAACGCCACGATCTGTCGGACTCTCTGCCCGAGGTGGTGCAGCAGCTCTTGAACACAATGAGCTTTTTTGTTTTATCATTATAGGCAGCTATGCAACGTGTTCTTCTCACTGGGTCCGTACCTTCTGTTTGTGTGCAGCGAAGACGCACCTAGCCCTCGTAAGGAATTGTTGCACAACATCGACATTCTTTACGGTCGCAGCGGCAGCCCGCGCTACCCGGATACTTTCGACACCCGTATCCGAGCTGCTCTCCGGGTGGGAGACTATAAGCTTATCACCGGATACCCAGGCAATCCGTCCGAGCATTTGAATGCGTTGTTGTAAGTTTACTGTTACGTTATTGTGCTAGGAAGTAATTGATGTTATATTAAGTAGTATGTTTTTATTCATAGTAATATGTAAAGCGCGGAGAGCATAGATTACTGTGGTTCGTGCTATATAAGCTGATGTCACACGCTTTCCTTCTTTGCCACTACTAAAGCAAACGTGTGCAAGATTGTATGTTACGCGCTTTGGAGCATGTGCAAGAACGGATTCAAACTCAAAATCGTCCCCCCAAAAACCCCAAAATGCACACACGACTTTTATTTCTCCTGCTGTTATCGTTTCTTCTCTTTACAAATTCTTCAACGCTCAGAATACTGAAAACGGCATCCCAGACGACAGTACTGTTTCCATACGCGAATTTAGCTGCCCTTGGAAAGTGGCTCGCTCAGGAGGCCTGTTAGTCTGACACTATAAGGACAGAGTTGTGAACATAGATGACAAAGATCCCGGAAAGAACAAACATTTCGCGGATGCAGACACAGAAAGACGTCATGAAGATTGCGATGCTTCAAAAGATACAGACTGTGACGATGACTGTGACGTCATTCACATATTCCGAGACGTCATTTATAGTTGTTCGGTCACTTTCGTCAAAAAGTAGATCTTTCCACAATGGCTGCTCCTGTGTTTAGGTTTATCAAGCGTGAGTACGCAAAACGTGTTTGTTCTCTCCTCTGTTGAAGCTGTGAGACATAATCGCCATTACGAGCTAGTCGTGTGACAGAGAGTTTTCTTGCACACTCGACTGCTGCTGTTTCACTCCGGCTAAAGCCGTCGTGAAACATTTACAGTCTCGTGTGCAAGAAAACTCTGTCACACGACTAGCTCGTAATAGCGGGTATTATCATTATTTGTATTCCATCTTGATGTATTTCGCTGTTGTCCGAAATGTTACCTCTTTCTTGTTCTTCTTCTTCTGTTGTTGTTGTTGTTGTTGTTGTTGTTGTTGTTGTTGTTGTTGTTGTTGTTGTTGTTGTTGTTGGTGGTGGTGTTGTTGTTGTGTGTGTGTCGTGTGTAGTGTGTGGTGTATAGTGTGTGTGTGTGTGTGTGTTTGTATTTGTGTGTGTGTGTGTGTCTGTGTGTGTGTGTGTGTGTGTGTGTGTGTGTGTGTATGTGTGTGTGTGTGTGTGAAGGGAATTGAATCGAGTTGAGTGACATTGAAATCATATTCAAGGGTGCTGAGATTTTTTAAAACATTCAGTGCGTTTTAATTATATTTGTTAATAGGTTTTCTTTTTATTTATATCTATATCCTTGACAACTTATATTAACGCTAGAGCTTTGAAACTTTGCACACTTCTAGGGTGTGATGATTTCCCTACATGACCCCAGTTTGATTGACCCTCGTGTAAACTTTCTTTCTTGTTGACAGGCAACAGCTCCTGGATCCCCCCACCTGAGCTTCAAGACCTCCGCGACACCACGGACGCCAGTACCGGGAAGCCAGCCAACCACCCAGATTCAGATCACCGCTTGCTCTTCCGCCCTTCGGATCAGAACGTCTGGCTCTTCAACATCACCGCGGATCCTGAAGAACGCCACGATCTGTCGGACTTTCTGCCCGAGGTGGTGCAGCAGCTCTTGAGCAGACTGCTGTACTACAATTCCAGGGTCGTCCCGCCTCGCTTCCCTAAAGAAGACCCCAACGCCAGTCCCGGAAAGCACGGGGGAGTGTGGGGGCCGTGGGAGTAGAGAGGTGGTGGTAGTAGGAAGGGAATGGGAGATGGGGAGGGGCTACCAAGAAGAAGACCCCAACGCCAGTCCCGGAAAGCACGGGGGAGTTTGGGAGTCGTGGGAGTAGAGAGGTGGTGGTAGTAGGAAGGGAATGGGAGATGGGGAGGGGCTACCAAGAAGAAGACCCCAACGCCAGCCCCGGAAAGCACGGGGGGATTTGGGGGCCGTGGGAGTAGAGAGGTGATGGTAGTAGGAAGAGAATGGGAGATTGGGAGGGGCTACCAAGAAGAAGACCCCAACGCCAGTCCCGGAAAGCACGGGGAGTTTGGGAGTCGTGGGAGTAGGGAGGGCGTGGTAGTGGGAAGGGAATGGGAAGGTGGGGTAGGTCTAGTCCAGAGAAGACCCCAACGCCAGTCCCGGAAAGCACGGGGAGTTTGGGAGTCGTGGGAGTAGGGATGGCGTGGTAGTGGGAAGGTGGGGTAGGTCTAGTCCAGAAAAGACCCCAACGCCAGTCCCGGAAAGCACGGGGAGTCGTGGGAGTAGGGATGGCGTGGTAGTGGGAAGGGAATGGGAAGGTGGGGTAGGTCTAGTCCAGAGAAGACCCCAACGCCAGTCCCGGAAAGCACGGGGAGTTTGGGAGTCGTGGGAGTAGGGAGGGCGTGGTAGTGGGAAGGGAATGGGAAGGTGGGGTAGGTCTAGTCCAGAGAAGACCCCAACGCCAGTCCCGGAAAGCACAGGGGAGTTTGGGGGCCGTGGGAGTAGAGAGGTGGTGGTAGTAGGAAGGGAATGGGAGATGGGGAGGGGCTACCAAGAAGAAGACCCCAACGCCAGTCCCGGAAATCACGGAGGAGTGTGGGGGCCGTGGGAGTAGGGAGGTGGTGGTAGTGGGAAGGGAATGGGAAGGTGGGGTAGGTCTAGTCCAGAGAAGACCCCAACGCCAGTCCCGGAAAGCACGGGGAGTTTGGGAGTCGTGGGAGTAGGGAGGGCGTAGGGTGGTGGTAGGGGTTCCCAAGGGGGCCGTCGGGACAACAAAGTTCTATCTTTTGCTTGTAATATTTGTTTGTGTGAAATGTTGAATTTTAAACTGTGAAAATTGCACTGCGACTACTGTTTGGTGGTGAGCAATCGCTATAGAAGAATGTTTTCTTTCTTCAATGTATTATTTATCCCCGAGTACGCAGTACTAGGGTCCAACAGACTTTAATCCCCGAGTACGCAGTATTAGGGTCCAGCAGACTTTAATTGTGTGTCTGTCTGTGTATCTGTCTGTCTGTCTGTCTGTCTCGACTTAACAGCTTATTGCTGGGAAACTACTGGGCGCAGTTCGTTCAAAAGTTGATACACTAACTTGATAATAGGTCCGATTGATCGTATTAAAACTTCATAATGTTACCTGGGACCTAAATGCGAAATATTTCACCAAAACGACTCTTAAAGGGGGGAGTTTTTGCGGTGGGAGGCTGGTCGCTTTGCGAACAGCCTGAACTAAAGGGGAGACTTGGGCGGCCTCAGCCGAACACCTCACGCAGTGACGAGAAAAGCATGATTTGCAAGCCAGACAACGGGTCGGGATATGGTCTCGGCAAAGAAATTACAATGCAGGGTTTGGTCTCGGTGAAAGAGAGACAGAGAGCACGAGAGAGTCTATGGCCAAAGTGATCCGGGTTCGATTCCCGGCATGGGCGGTCTATTTTTGGCTCACGTAAGTGTAGCCTATGCGATCGTAACTTTGTCTGTCTGTGCGTGCGTGCGTGCGTGCGTCTGTGCGTGTGTATGTCTGTGGTAGAAACTCTAACATTTGAAGACGTCACATTACATTGACGTCACATTATGACGTAAGAGGGTTAGACGTCACGCGAAGGAAGTACTGACAGTCTCGGTCATTATTATTTTGAGCGTGCCGAGACTAGTTGGCAGTCGTGTCCTTGTAAGTAGGCTACATGCAGACAGACAGATCTAGATCTAGTGTCTCGCTTCCTTGCACAGTTTCACCTATGCTCTTTCTGTGTGTGTGTGTGTGTGTGTGTGTGTGTGTGTGTGTGTGTGTGTGTATGTGTGTGTGTGTGTGTGTGTGTGTGTGTGTGTGTGTGTGTGTGTGTGTGTGTGTGTGTGTGTGAGTGAGTGAGTTTGTGTTACTGTTTGTCGATTTCTTACGTGAGCCTTGATGGCTTCGCCTCTTGTTTTTTTTAATTCTTGTTTACTGTTGTTTATTATGAACGTTTTAATGTTTTATTTTACTCTAATAGTTTTTTTAATTGTGTAAAATAAATAATTTTTATTTTTTATTTTTACATTTAGTCAAGTTTTGACTAAATGTTTTAACGTAGAGGGGGGAATCGAGACGAGGGTCGTGGTGTATGTGCGTGCGTGTGTGTGTCTGTGTGTGTGTGTAGAGCGATTCAGACTAAACTACTGGACCGATCTTTATGAAATTTGACATGAGAGTTCCTGGGTATGAAATCCCCGAAGGTTTTTTTCATTTTTATGATAAATGTCTTTGATGACGTCATATCCGGCTTTTCGTGAAAGTTGAGGCGGCACTGTCACGCCCTCATTTTTCAACCAAATTGGTTGAAATTTTGGTGAAGCAATCTTCGACGAAGCCCGGACTTCGGTATTGCATTTCAGCTTGGTGGCTTAAAAATTAATTAATGACTTTGGTCATTAAAAATCTGAAAATTGTAAAAAAAAAATAAAAATTTATAAAACGATCCACATTTACGTTCATCTTATTTTCCATCATTTTCTGATTCCAAAAACATATAAATATGTTATATTTGGATTAAAAATAAGCTCTGAAAATTAAATATATAAAAATTATTATCAAAATTAAATTGTCGAAATCAATTTAAAAACACTTTCAGCTTATTCCTTGTCGGTTCCTGATTCCAAAAACATATAGATATGATATGTTTGGATTAAAAACACGCTCAGAAAGTTAAAACAAAGAGAGGTACAGAAAAGCGTGCTATCCTTCTTAGCGCAACTACAACCCCGCTCTTCTTGTCAATTTCACTGCCTTTGCCATGAGCGGTGGACTGACGATGCTACGAGTATACGGTCTTGCTGAAAAATGGCATTGCGTTCAGTTTCATTCTGTGAGTTCGACAGCTACTTGACTAAATGTTATATTTTCGCCTTACGCGACTTGTTTTTTTAATCCAAGTGATCCGGGTTCGATTCCCGGCATGGGCGGTCAAATTTTTTTTTTTTTAATTCTTGTTTACTATTGTTTATTATGAACGTTTTAATGTTTTATTTTACTCTAATAATTTTTTTAATTGTGTAAAGTAAATAAATTATTTTTTTATTTTTTTTTAAATCCACGTGCACAAGACACAAACTTTCATACTGGGGGAGCGAGCCAGTCTGAAGAGTACTCGGGTCCAGCGCCAGCGTTTTTTATTGTGTGTCTGTCTGTCTGTCTGTGTATCTGTGTGTGTGTCTGTCTCGACTTAACAGCTTATTGCTGGGAAACTACTGGGCGCAGTTCGTTCAAAAGTTGATACACTAACTTGATAATAGGTCCGATTGATCGTATTAAAACTTCATAATATTACCTGGGACCTAAATGCGAAATAATCCACAGAAACGACTCTTGGCGGTGGGCGCAATTCGCGGTGGGATAGAACTGCCGTGCGGCTAATAGAACAGCCAGCCAGCCAGCTGGTGGCAAGCACGTCCGCCTTTGGCCAAAGTGATCAGGGTTCGATTCCCGGCATGGGCGGTCTATTTTTTTAAATTTTTGTTTAAATTCTTGTTTACTATTGTTTATTATGAACGTTTTAATGTTTTATTTTACTCTAATAATTTTTTTAATTGTGTTAAATAATTTTTTTTTTAAATCCACGTGCACAAGACAAAAACTTTCATACTGGGGGAGCGAGCCAGTCTGAAGAGTACTCGGGTCCAGCGCGAGCGTTTTTCATAATTATCATTCAAGTATGTACATTCTACATTCCATTCGCCATAACCAGCGTTCTTGGTCGTCAATCTTACATCCTGAACTACACAACAGTATGCATTCTTTAGTTTATTTTGACAGTTTTGCCCTGTTCCAGAGTTTTGGTCTGTAATCTTCATGTGACAGTACCCGCTATTACGAGCTAGTCGTGTGACAGAGAGTTTTCTTTCACACGAGACTGTAGATGTTTCACGACGGCTTTAGCCGGAGTGAAACAGCAGCAGTCGAGTGTGCAAGAACACTCTCTGTCACACGACTAGCTCGTAATGGCGATTATGTCTCACAGCTTCAACAGAGGAGAGAACAAACACGTTTTGCGTACTCACGCTTGATAAACCTAAACACAGGAGCAGCCATTGTGGAGAGATCTACTTTTTGACGAAAGTGAACGAACAACTATGAATGACGTCTCGGTATATGTGAATGACGTCACAGTCATCGTCACAGTCTGTATCTTTTGAAGCATTCCATTCTTCATGACGTCTTTCTGTGTCTGCATCCGCGAAATGTTTGTTCTTTCCGGGGTCTTTGTCATCTATGTTCAGAACTCTGTCCTTCTAGTTTCAGACTAACAGGCCTCCTGAGCGAGCCACTTTCCAAGGGAAGCTAAACTCGCGTATGGAAACAGTACTGTAGTCTGGGATGCCGTTTTCAGTATTCTCAGCGTTGAAGAATTTGTAAAGAGAAGACACGACAACAGCAGGAGAAATAAAAGTCGTGTGTGCATTTTGGGGCTTTTGGAGGGACGATTTCGAGTTTGAATCCGTTCTTGCACATGCTCCAAAGCGCGTAACATACAATCTTGCACACGTTTGCTTTAGTAGTGGCAAAGAAGGAAAGCGTGTGACATTGTTTTATTGCATAAATATATGTCCCTCTGCTTGGTTGTCTGTGCATGGGTGGGTGTGTGCGTGCGTTTTGTTCCACCACGTTTTACACATGTTTGGCACATGAAAATGTATCATAAGCCTTTATTGAGAATCTTTGCGGTTCTATGTGTGTGTGTGTGTGTGTGTGTGTGTGTGTGTGTGTGTGTGTGTCTTTGTGTGTGTGTGTGTGTGTGTGTGTGTGTACGTTCTTCCGAATTCCAAGCTTAGTTTTCGTGTTCTAGTCTCTCTAACCCATCCATCTATCCATCCATCTCACTAACAAAAACACACACACACACAAACACACACATACATACACACACACACACACACACACACACACACACACACACACACACACACGACGCAGCTTTCGCTGAACAGCTGTTTTGTGCATTTCGTTATCAGCTTGAGGGACGGTTCTGTAGTTGTATTACACGGTAGAAATTAGGATTTTAGAGTTTAAAAAGGATTTAGGTTTGGAACTTTGTTCACAATGTTGATAACCTATGAGTGTTTGGTATTGAATGATGCGTCGTAGAATTTTTATGTTATTGATGTATATTTTTTATAGCGTATTTGATGTAGTTTCCTTAGTGCAGGAGTTTTTGTGTATTTTCGAGGAATTTAACTGTAGCTTCTATGGAGGCTGACAGCAGCCTCGAAACTCTCCCCCCTCACCTTAACCTTCCTAACCCCTCTTCCTGTCGACCTGATTATTTGCTTCTAGGTCGGCTGTACCTTCTCTGACATCACTAACATACTTTGTCGTTGTTTTATTGCGGTCGACATTTCGCGCTGACTAAACTACACGTGCGCTGGGTTTTTCCACAGCCCCCCCCCCCTCACCTTACCCCGGGACCTTCCCTGTTGACCTGGTTATTGCTTCTAGGTTGCATGTACCTTTTCTGATATTATTAATGAAGAGACTTGTAGGAACAGCAAAAAGGACTAGTGCTCATGAATATGCATGGCGTATTGATAATGATTATTGTATTGGTTAAATTTATATTGTTCATAAGGGTTGAAGAGAATAATAGGCTGCATAAGTTATGTAATGTTTTGATACATATATTTTTATAGCTTGTTTTTGAAGAAGAAATCGGGAATTCTCTGTGGAATGAAGGGACTATGTTTTAGGCGTATTAATTTGATAAGTAATTTGTTCCTGATATTCTCGTTGTGGCGCGAATCTTCTCTCTCTCTCGTCTGGGTGTTCTCGGTTCGCGACTCTCAGCTCTCAGCCCGGTCAACGAATAGTCAAGGTATGACGACTTTAACTTTAATAGGATAGGGAATTAGGATGTATACTTTGTAATAATTATGTTTTGGTCATTTCTTAAAGTAAATTCTTCTCTCTCTCTCGTCTGGGTGTTCTCGGTTCGCGGTTCGCCACTCTCAGCTCTCAGCCCGGTCAACGAATAGTCAAGGTATGACGACTTTAACTTTAATAGGATAGGGAATTAGGATGTATACTTTGTAATATGTTTTGGTCATTTCTTAAAGTAAATTCTTAAATTGTTTTCCTGAATTGTGTGTGGTATGCTTCAAGATTCTTTCTTGTCTAAAGGTTTTGAACGTGGAATTAGAATGTTAATTTCTCTCTAGTCTAAACCTGTGTGATCTCTTTCTCTCTCTGTCTCCGTGTCTCTCTTTGTCTCTCTCTCTCTCTCCCTCTCTCTCTCTCTCTCTCTCAACCGCACGTTTGTTTGTAAATTGTCCGTCACCATTGTACACCATGACGACGCCACGCACACAGAACAATACGCACAACATACAGGCACACACACACAACACACACTCAACTCTCCCCCACACACCCCACACGCGCAACCCCCCGTGCGATAGTTGCACAGATTAACAACGATTTAAGGTCAGTTTTTATATCGTCTGGCTATTTTATGTGTGATCAAATTTCATTTGACACGAACTTTCATCACAAGCATATATCCAAACAGAGCAGCTACATTTGTTTGATCTGAGCATAGACACAGTGTATTTTAATGGAGTATTTATCCTATCGTTAGTCATAACTTTAGACACAGACACAAAACAAACAAGCAACCAACTTCTTCTTCTTCAGAGTCCGAAGCAACCAGCAAACCAAAACAAATAAGAAAATACAAACCACCACCATTTCTCTCTCTTTTCTCTCCCTCTCTTTTCTTACTCCCTCTCTCTGTTCACACACCTTCACTCATATAAATGTGTATAAAAGGTATGTCAAAGAGAACATGATCGTATGCTGCATGAAACGCTGAGACGCATCCATGATTCAGGTCCAGGGCCGGACCCAGGGGGGGGGGGGGGGGGGCGGAGGGGGTTCCAGGTGTTCCGGAACCCCACCCCTGGAAAAAGCATGTACCTTGCTTTGAGTGGTTTTTTATTACTAGTTTTAGCACCAAAACAATGCTGCTCTTAACCCTCAAAACAAGGCCCAGAATGCACCAGATTACACAGATTTTAACCGTTTTTCAAAAAATTTCCGGGGGAGCATGCCCCCGGACTCCCCTAGTTCGCGCGCCTGCTTTGCGGGCGCGCGCTTGTGGCTTCGCCACTTCGCTGATTTGCCCCCCCCCCCCAAAAGGAGGAACCCCCCCCCCTTACAACTCATTTGGTCCGGCCCTGAGGTCTGACACTCAATCAGAAGAAATGTGTTTTCAGTCAACCACAAGTCGAGTTCTACGGCTTCATCTTCAGTGGTGAAGGACTGAAACCAGATCCAGTGAAAGTTCGCGCTCTTCGCGAAGCAGCCACGCCCAGCAACGCCACACAACTACGTTCTTTCCTAGGCATGGCTCAGTACTCAGCACGCTTTATCGATAACTTCGCCACCATCACAGAACCTCTTCGTCAACTGACGAAGCAGGACGCTACTTGGTCATGGGAAGAACCGCAAGAAACTGCTTTCAAGACTGTCAAAGCCGCTCTATGCAAGTCTGCAACTCTTACCTACTTCGACATCAAGAAGCAAACAGAGATCCTGGTAGACGCAAGCCCTGTAGGGATCGCCGGATTGTTGTCACAAGACGTTAGACCTGTATGTTACGCAAGTCGCGCCCTATCTGATGTAGAACAGCGCTACTCTCAGACGGAAAGAGAGGCGCTCGCAGTAGTTTGGGCATGCGAACATTTTGACATATACATTCCAGGGCCGGACCCAGGGGGGGGTTCCAGGGGTTCAGGAACCCCACCCCTGGAAAAAGCATGTACCTTGCTTTGAGTGGTGGTTTTTTTTACTAGTTTTAGCACCAAAACAATGCTGCTCTTAACCCTCAAAACAAGGCCCAGAATGCACCAGATTGCACAGATTTTTAACCGTTTTTCAAAAATGTTCCGGGGGAGCATGCCCCCGGACCCCCCTAGTTAGCAGGCGCGCGCTTGTGGCTTCGCCACTTCGCTGATTTGCCCCCCCCCAAACAAAAGGAGGAACCCCCCCTTACAACTCATTTGGTCCGGCCCTGCATTCGAGGAACAAGCTTCAAAATGATCACCGATCACCGACCGCTGCTTAACATCTGGGAAAAACCATTTCCACCTGCACGCATTGCCAGATGGTCTCTACGTCTCCAACCCTATGACGTACACATGGAGTACAGGCCAGGAAAAGACAACCCTGCAGACTATCTGTCTCGTCACCCTGGTCCCGCCACAGCGTCATCTCATGAAGAAAAGATAGCAGAAGAGTTTGTCAACTTCACTGCTATGTCGTCCACTCCTGACGCCATCACGCTTGAAGACGTGCAAACAGCAACCGCAAACGATCCAGTCCTTCAAGCCATCATGAAATGTGTGAACAGTGGTCGCTGGCATGAAAACACTCATGGTATTACCAAAGAAACATTCACATGTTTTCGCAACATCAAAGACTCACTGTGTGTAAACGCTCAGCAAAACATTCTTCTCAAGGGCTCACAGCTTGTAATACCCTCTTCTCTTCAAGCTCGTGTCGTTGATCTAGCACACGAAGGACATCAGAGAATGCATAAAACCAAGGCACTTCTCAGAAGCAAAGTCTGGTTTCCGGGAATCAACGCCGCTGTTGAGTCAGCTGTGCGCAGTTGCATCCCATGTAAAGCAAACAACAACCGTCGTGAACATCAACCGCTGCTCATGTCCAACCTACCATGCGGTCCATGGCAAGAACTCAGCATCGACTTTTGTGGTCCTCTACCATCTGGTGCATCACTTCTGGTCATCACAGATGAGTACTCCAGGTACCCAGTAGTTGAAATTCTCCAGAACACTACAGTTGAGGCTGTGATTCCTGTTGTCGACAAAGTGTTTTCTCTGTTTGGCTACCCTGCACGTACAGGTGAAAACTGACAACGGCCCACAGTTCATCAGTAAGCAGTGGAAACAGTTTATGCAGTCATGTGGAGTGAAACACCGACGCATTACTCCTCTGTGGCCGAAAGCAAACGCTCAAGCAGAAACGTTCAACAAACCCATGATGAATGCTGTTCGCTCAGCCCACGTTGAGAGAAGAAGCTGGCGACAAGAGCTCCACAGATTCTGCAGAGTCTACAGAGCAACACCACACTGCACCACGTCGTTCACTCCTTACTTCCTCATGGTTGGTCGGGAACCGAGAACGAAACTCCCAGAAGTCCAGTCTAACAGTTCACAACATCCTGTTATTGCAGAAGTGCGTCTGAGAGACACATTTGCAAAGCAGAAAATGAAGTGTGCTGCCGACAAGCGACATCATGCCAAAGACTACAACATTGAGCCTGGTGACAGTGTTTTGGTGAAGCAGATGAAGCGGAACAAACTCTCCACTAATTTCAATCCAACACCTCTTCTTGTGACTGATACCAAAGGTTCCATGATCACCGCACAGAAGCCTGATGGGTCGACCGTCACGAGAAACTCTTCCCTTTTCCGTCGACTGCCGCCATCTGTCACACCACAAGTGGTCTCCAACAAAGAGGACTCATCAGTTACAGAAGCTGAAGAGACAACCAGGACTGACCACGAAGAAGCCCCAACTGCTGGTGAAACTGGTGACGATGTTCCGCCAAGCACTACACCTTCTTCACACGGTTCAGTTCCGCCTGCCAGTATTAGCCCACGTCGGTCCAAAAGAAATCGCACTTTTCCACAACACATGACAGACTATAATTATGTGTGTTTAAAGACTGAAGTGCAAGATGTGAAAACATTTCCAGGTAACAATCTAGAAATCCAAGTTTTAGTGTGTTAATATTCTCTTATCAACAAAACGAACAACAAACAAGAGACAGACAGTAATCATGCCGTACAATTAAGTTGTTTCTTAGTTCAGTTTAAAGTGATATCAAGACAGATGTGTTTCTTTTCAGTTTTCAGGTATTATTAGTCAAATGATGAATAGTAAAGACCAAGTTTGTTTTCAAGAAGTATATTGAACTGTAATTAGCTAAGGATTTTATTTTGGTTCTGAAGTTTAAAACTATTTTGAATAATTTGATTTTTCCAGCAGTTATCAGTAACAGTAAATTTAAAAGAGTGTTTTTCATTCAAAGAGGGGAAAGATATAATGACTAGCATGCTGTTGTCTCCCTTTGACCAGTTCATTGTATCTACGGTACCTATGTACTATCGGGGTTCAATGTTTGGATCAGTCATGCGCACTGATACTTCCGTACAGAGAGCCTGCCATGTGGTCACCGAATAAACCGTTGCACCTCACCCTTCTTGTGTTCGTTGGTTTTGTCCGCATAACAACCCCCAGACATTACACAACGCTCACAAGAATGGCAGTGCAGAGAGAGCAGTCTTCAGCCCGATGTAGATACTCCTCTGGTCTCGGCGAGCCTGCAGCAGGCGGGAGACCGAGTCCCACTTACGGGGCGTGTTCAGACTGGCCAGGTGCCCGCTCTGCGTCACACAGCGCTGGTTCAAGTCAAGTTGGCATCGGTCCACGACAGCGCTTCTTCTGAACGCACGTAGCTGTAACATCTGAGTGACACAAAGGAAGAGGAATTAAAGGCGTCTTTTCCTTGTAGCACAGCTGCATGGCAACGCTTTCTGTGCCTACGTGAATGTCTAAGAATGGTATAGCGTTACAATAGGCCCCCTACAACAATCTTTTGATCACTAGTATAACTGATAATGTTAAAATCTTAACTCCATCAGGTTTTTATTCACACAACCGTGTTTAATGGTGTTTTGCCAGCCATGGAACGGTAAGATTAAAGGACCAGACCATGCTGTTATAGCGTCAAAAACGCTTCGAATCGTGTTCCTGCGCGACCGAACACTTCCCGATGTGTGCAGTTAGTTAGAAAACCGCTTTCTTACCGTCCTCAACAATGTTTGGTTTATTTCGGAATCTTCTAAGGCCGTAATCCGACGATTTTTGTGCCTGAAGCGACGTATTTCTTCCCCAAAACGACCCGCCATTGTGTCTCGTTTTCTTCGCGAGACTGGCGGAACTCTTGGCTTATGAATAAATTATCCGTGACGTCATACAGTGTCAAGATGGCGAGTGCTGCACCAACAAGCGTAACTGCAGACGAAATTGAACCGTACATGTTCGAACCACTCGCTTCTCTGCTAGAATCAAGCACGGAAGATGAGGAGGCCACTTCCAGCAGTGGTGAGAACAGTGACGACGAAAATTGCGACTCTGTTTGTCTCAGCGATCAAAGGTAAACACGCCCGCTCTCTGTGCTGAACTAGTATCGTCTGCTTTCGAGTCTGTGCTATTTTTTCACTCTCGTCTTTTTGCTCATGATTGTTTGTGTACTGAAATGTCAACGCACTCGCGAATAAGTGTGATATTGTGTAAGTGTTCATGCATTGCATTCACGAGTGAAAGAACAACAACTCATCGCAGTTTTAACTGTTCTTGATTTCAGAGACTGGTGTCAGAGTGGCCACTGTACGTGTTGTAGGTGGGAGGGGCAGAAGAGGAGAGAGAGGAAGCTACCCTGAGGTACATTGTAGAATGAAAACTTGCAGGGGAGCAAGAATGCATCACCAGCCACGAAGGTGTACATACAACTTTTTTTGAGGTGCCTATATTTGTTTGATTTTTAAATGTATTTATTTGTTGTTGTTTTTAAAGGCTACCAAGAAAATTTAAACTGAACAACTGTTGTCATTTACATTTTTAACACTCAGTCACATATAGTTTCACACACACAATAATTAACTCACTTGCATGCCCACAGAAGAAGTTTGCTCTTCACATTGTTCTGTTGGGTTTTTTTTTTTTTTCTTTTTTTTTTTGTGCCTCAGTTGCATGCAGTCCGCTTCAAGCTGAAAAATAAATGAAAAGAATGAAACCCTAATTTTTTATTTTTTTTTCTCTTTTTTTTTTTTTATTTTTTTTTCTCTTTTTTTTCCTCTTCCTTTTCTCTTCTTTCTTTCTTTCTCTCTACAGCTGAGCGTCCTTCTTCATTGGCGTTTTATATATTTATCAATTGTATGTGGTTTTCTACAATGGACAAAATCTTGCATCTTTAATGTTGGTTATTGTCTTACATATGTCTGTGTTTGGGTTGACTTAGGTGTTGTTTGTGGCGGTGTCATGATGGAGTTAACATAGTAACAATCACAATAAGTAAGAGGAAAAGCAAATTGTAAGCGTGCTAAAGTTTTCTTAGTAACAGTTCTCTTTTCATACAAGTGGTGTTTAGTGTAACAATGTAAGTTCCGCCTTTACCCCGGTACCGTTCTCCTTTTAGCGAAACGAAAGAAAGAGGGGGCGGTGAGGGAAGCCAGAAAAGAAGTATATATGATACACTATTCTACGTTTCGTATTTGTTTCTCTTTGTCAAACATTATTATAATATCAGTGGGAGTTCCGTATCTATATTTGCTTATGCACATCTTTCCTATCAAAATCAAGTGATTTATATATTTGCATTTTATTGAGTCAGCACCATTAATATAACCACACAAAATATGTTCTACTCCAAAGACTATTCTTATTTTATATTTCTCATAAATAATTTGTTCAACGTATCTCCATAGCACTTTTATTTTCTTACAATTAACAAAAAAATGTTCAACGTAATCTATTTCGGTTGGACAGAAGGGGCATCTCACACTATCTCGTATTCCAATTTTATACAGAAGAACATTTGTTGGATAAATCGTGTGTAATATTTTCCAGTGCAGCTCTCTTAATCTGGATTCTTGGGTTACATTTTTGGCCAGGTTCCAATGTGACTGGTCGACATTAATGCCAAACATATCACGCCAGAAGTTGATAGATCTCGGGGTAGTGTACTTTTCTTCAACAATATATTCACGGAATTGCCTGGCACTTTTAATACTCGTTTTATTGAAAAGAAGATTGTTTTGTCTATTCAATACAGGTTGGTTAGGATCATAATTGCTTTTCTTAATATATTCAGATACTGCTGATCGAACTACAATATATTCCAAGTAGAGGCCAGGTGAAGCGTAAACACTTGCTTGGATAGCGGGATAGGACTTGATACCGTGATTACCTAACATGTCTCCTACATACGTAATGCCTGACCGGGCCCAGTTCTCATAATACAGAACGTTATTTTGATAAATTATACTTGGATTGTTCCATAAGCAGTTGTCTTGCACGCAATCGTTCTGAGAAATTGTATTATGTTCTAACCATGTTCGAGCAACAGCTGTCCAAAATATCGATTTTATTCTTCCAATTCCCTTAAACTTAGACGGTCGAATAGCTGTAGTAAAGCAGGCAAGGCCACAACCGAACCCTTCAAAATATTTGTTTGGGATCCATGTCCATTTGCATGAAAGGTTGCCAGATGAGAGTTTGCTTAACCATTGACATAAGAAGGAGTTTTGCATTGTTTTGACGTCTATCATATCAATACCACCCTTTTCGGTACTGCTATTTAAAACAACTCTTTTTACTTTTTCAAATGCTTTTTTATTACAGTCTTTTTTCCTCCACAGAAAACGATATAATATTGTGTTTATTTCCTGCAGCACTTTGTCAGGGATACAAATAGATTGCATTAAATAAACTAACTGTGAGAGCAGAAAAGTTTTGATAATGCAAATTTTTCCAGGAATGCCCAGGTTCCTTTTTTCCCAAGTGAAGATGCTTTGCTTAATCTTATCAATTTTACTTGACCAGTTTAGTTCAATTTCGGATGCGCTTTTCTCGCTGTTAAAGTTTACTCCTAATATTTTAATCTGCCGAACACATTTTACCTCAAAATTAAAATTGATATTTTTACTTGATCCAATTCCCATTGCTTCAGACTTTAGCTTATTCAAGCACAAGCCTGACACCTCCGAAAATACGTCTATAATCTGTAGAACCATTGTAACGTCATCCGCGTCTCTCAAAAACAAAGTGATATCATCGGCGTATAATAGAATTTTTAAAATATTTCTACAAGTTACATTAAGGCCTTTTACTTCGTTGCTCTGCCTAAATCGTATAGCCAGAAATTCCAGACCAATAATAAATGCCATCGGTGAGAACGGACATCCTTGTCTAATGCCACATTTTACATCAAAGTTTTCCGACAGCCACCCATTGTACACAATACAACTTCTGGTTTCATTAAACAACACATTTACCCATTGTATAAAATCTTTTCCAAAGCCAAATTTACGAAATGCACAAATCATATATTTTTTGGATATACTGTCGAATGCCTTTTGAAAATCCAATGCTAATAAAATCCCAGGTTTCCTATTAATTCTGCAATATTCAATCACATCGTCTATAGTTCTTATAGTGGATGAGACATGCCTTCCTTTCATATAACCGACCTGGTCCTCATTGACCACTTTATTTATTACTTTGCTCAGTCGATTTGCAAGAGACTTGGCTAAAATTTTGTAATCAGTGTTTGTCAGTGAGATGGGTCGCCAGTTTGTAAGTTTGTTTTTTGGCAGATCTTTTCCTTTATGCAATAAGGTTAATACTGCTGCCCTTTGGGTGTAGGACAAAGAACCATGATCAAAAGAGTAATTAAAGGATTGCACAATTACATCCTTCAGTTTACACCAAAATATTTTAACAAATTCAGTAGTCAGACCGTCCAGACCGGGCGAAGACCCGTTTTTCATCATTCTAAGAGCATTGGAGGCTTCTTCAATGGTAATTATACCTTCACATTGTTGCATTTCGTCTTCACTTAATTTTGGAAGTTCGCACTCGCCAAGGAAGTTGTCAACACTGTTAGATACAACCGAATCAGGTATGTTTATTTCACGGCTATAGAGGTTTGCATAGTATTCTTTTTGTGTTTTTAAAATTTCAAATTGGTCATGTATCTTGTCTCCATTCTCTAATTCAATATTCGGAAATAGTTTTGCATTTGCCCGTACTTTTTCTAGATTGAGGAAAAACTTGGTGTTCTTTTCCCCCTCCTCAATCCATTTAATTCGAGATCTCGTTTGTGCGCTCTTCAATCGCTCTTGTTCATAAATTTCAAGGTGCATTTTAAGTTCTTCGCGTTTTCTTAGTAAAGTGACGTTATCAGGTTCCCTAGCAAGATCGGATTCACAAGATTCAAGTTTGTTGTACGTGTCAATCTGCTTATTTTTATTGAAAACTGCACGTTGCTTACTGAATCGGATCGTTTCCTCGTTTATTTTTAGTTTTAATAATTCCCATTTTTGTTCAGGGTTCTCCTGCTTATTTTCATCAAGGTAAGTGTCAATTACACTATTAATTTTGTGCACATATTGCTTATCTTTCAAGAGTAGATTATTACATTTGTAATAACCCGGTCCTTTCTTGCCGTTAGAGAGTTTTAGTGTAATACGTACACCTCTGTGGTCGGATGTTGGGACAGACATTAAATTAGTCTCGATCACTGTGTCCATTCCCTCTTCCGTTGTAAAAATATAGTCCAACCGTCTGGCTATAAACTTGTTAATATTTATTTTGGACCATGTATACTCCCTAGTCTCGGGATTAAAAATACGCCAGACGTCATTTAGACCACACTGTTCGACAAAAGAGTTGAAAAGTGTGACATGCGCGGCAGGGTGTTTTTCTCCACTAATGATATCAAGGTTATTATCTCTAACACTGTTAAAATCACCGCAAACTATTTTAATCATCGAATTACTTTTGTTGATCTCTTCAGTAAGAACAGCAAAAAATATTTTCATTTCTCTGAAAGTGCTTGGAGCATACACATTAAAAATAGTTGTTTCTTTTCCATTAATAGACAGGTTTATGGATACAATTCGTTCATGCTGACACTCGATGGACCAATCGAAGGAGAACTGCTTTCTTACAAGAATAAGTTGACCCTTCGAGTGTTTTGTTCCTTCAGTCGAGATTAATTCACCTCCCCATTCTTTTTTCCACGTTGCTACGTCTGCCTGTGTAATATAAGACTCCTGAATACAAATTACGTCATATCTTCCTTCTCTCAGTCGACTAAATAGTTTTTTCCTTTTAGTAACATTTCTCAATCCTCGAACATTTAAGGACAATATTTGTAAATTTTCCATACTAAAATATTAATATGTTTTAGTAGTAGTTCCAACTCGCATCCAAATCGCAATGGCCAGAAATCACAGTCCATTAAACATGCAGTAGTCGTAAGGGGGAAGAAATCTTCTCAATAAGGGACATAATCATCCCGTCTCGGTTTCTTTGGCGTTTTGTTCTTTGTTGACATTGTCGACGTTGGCTGGTGATTTGTTAACATCAGCGCACTTCTGCTGTTTCTGAGGCTGAAAGAAAAAATCACGGTTGCGGTCCTGTGATCGGTGTCTCTTCACAGATCCCGAGCGGCTTCGCGATCCCGCCGACAGCGTAGCACTCCTCGGTGTACGAACAGACGGTCGAAAATTCGCGAAAAAGTCGGGGGCGGCGACGAGGTTGGTGGTGGAGGACGGAGCCCTGTCACTGGTTTGCACCGGCTCGTCTGTTGTAGTTTCAGCCGCTTCAAAAGACTTTTCGGTTTGCGCCGGCTCGTGACTTGTCGCAGTTTCGGTTTGAGAGTTTTTCTCGGTGGCTGTCTGGCAGTCAGGACTGCCACGTCTGTGACCTGGTAATCTGCAGTCTCTGCAAACTACTTCATTCTCGCACACTGACACATGGTGCCCATCCAACAAACATTTGCTGCACACTACCTTCCTCGGCACGGACTTCTGTTCCCTATGATAAACAGCAGCGGTGAAAATGCTTACAGTCATGGTTTTCTCGAGAGGGACAGGGGGCACAGTAATGAAGACAAAACGACCCCCGGTCAGAAAACGAGTCAATTTTCCATCTTTGTCTCTAGCTCTCTGTTGCTTAACTCCTGAACGGAGCTCGCAACCGAGACTGACAAGTGAGTTTTCGATCTCAGAGTCGGCTACCGAGAGAGGGAGATTGTCAATGAAAACTTTAGTTGAGGGCTTTTCAATGCCGAGATTGTCACGCAACGAAAAAGGGTTTTCACCACATACCTTTAAGGCGACGTTCCTCAAACTCAAACCTTGAACAAGCAGAGTGTTGCGTGCTTCTCTGGTAGCTGCGTAAATCCTCCACAGCCCCCGAATCTCTTGAGCTCCGAGAACACTTTCTCGTCCAGAAACTCTTTCGGCAGCCAAACACACTTCAAGCACAGAAACACTGTCACTGTCGGACAGGGGAATGTCTCTTCTTTTCAGAAAAACAGGGTTAACACCCGAGGCCATGGTATTTCAATCGAGAGAAGAGAAGAAAGGAGAAAAGAAAAGCTAACACATTCGGTGATCATACGACGCAATAGGTCGCGAAGAGTAGACAGCGGGAAGAGCCTTGTTGTTGTTGTTGTTGGCTCACGTAAGTGTAGCCTATGCGATCATAACTTTGTCTGTCTGTGCGTTTGTGCGTGTGTGTGTGTGTGTGTGTGTGCGTGCGTGTGTGTGTATGTCTGTGGTAGAAACTCTAACATTTGAAGACGTCACATTACATTGACGTCACATTATGACGTAAGAGGGTTAGACGTCACGCGAAGGAAGTACTGAAAGTCTCGGTCATTATTATTTTGAGCGCGCCGAGACTAGTTGGCAGTCGTGTCCTGTAAGTAGGCTACATGCAGACAGACAGATCTAGATCTAGTGTCTCGCTTTCTTGCACAGTTTCACCTATGCTCTTTCTGTGTGTGTGTGTGTGTGTGTGTGTGTGTGTGTGTGTGTGTGTGTGTGTGTGTGTGTGTGTGTGTGTGTGTGTGTGTGTGTGTATGTGTGACGGAGTGATTGAGTTTGTGTTACTGTTTGTCGATTTCTTACGTGAGCCTTGATGGCTTCGCCTCTTGTTTTTATAATGTAATCATTGTAACATCAACACTCATTAATAACCAATATTACAACACAATTACTTTTTCATCAGAACTCACTCACATATATATACTATTAAACCCTGGTTTATGGACACTTGCATTTGTACTTTGCATGGGAAAGCAGCCTGAATTTCAGGTGAACTTTAATAAAAGAAGATTTAGATATATGTATGTTGCTCTGGATGCATGTTTGAATAAATAATAATGACATTCAGGAAAGTAAAAGGACTGTTGAAATTTGCTGTTGTAAAATGTCTGATGATTAGGGTTCTGTTGGACATTTAGTGAATTGACTGTACCAATTGCTGTTATTATTTACACCCAATCAGTGCATCCACATGATATTAT
>NC_090253.1:44546994-44579602 GCF_037325665.1 Littorina saxatilis | reverse complement strand
TCTCTTGTGGCAGTCCTTCTTCACGTGGCCCCGCTTGTTGCAGTAGTAACACTGGATGTCAGTTCTGGAACTTGATCCTTTGTGTCCCTGATCGTCCTTCCCGTCCTTGGGTCCTGAAGAACCCGAATTTCCCGATTTTCCCGGCCGTGAGCCTGAAGATTTGCCGGAGATCGCCTGGGCGTCCTCATGTACTCTGATCCAGTCGGCTGCCTCCTGAGTAGTCTTAGGCTGGTGTTCCTGCACGAAGGTCACCACCTCAGGTCGCAGGCTGGACATCAGTTGCTCCATGACAATGAGGTCGGCAAGGTCGTCGACTGTCCAGTCCTTTTCGGCCATCTCCACCCAGCGCCGCAGGTAGAGATTAAGGCGTGCCACAAACTGATGACTCAGCTCGCCGCTCAGTCTCTTGCTGTTACGCAGACGTCGTCTGTAGGCTTCCGCAGTCAGGTTGAAGCGCTGGAGTAACGCCTTCTTTAGTGCCTGATAGTTTCTCGCCTCGTCGTCCTCCAGAGCGTTGTAGAGCTGCAATGCGCGTCCTTTCAAGCAGGTGCTAAGGCGGCTAGCCCACGTGGCCTCTTCCCACTTCTGGTCCGATGCAATGCGCTCAAACCGGCGTAAAAAGTCGTCGAGCTCGTCCTTGTCATCGTCGAACGTCGGCAGTCTCGTACGGTCGGCAACAAACGTCGGCGCGCTAGCCTGAGTAAGCGTACCCTTCTCGGCCTGTAGCCTAGCTAGTTCTAGCTGGAGATCGCGATCCGCCTGTTCCTTCCGGTCTAGTCTGTCACGTTCGGCCTGTCGTTCCCTTTCTTGTCTGTCAAGTTCGTCTTTCTTTTCTTGTCTGTCTCGCTCTCTTTCTTGTCTGTCAAGTTCGTCTTTCTCTTTCTTGTCCTGTCTGTCACGTTCGTCTTTCCTTTCCTGTCTGTCTCGTTCTGCCTGTCGTTCGGCCTGTCGTTCTCTTTCTTGTCTGTCAAGTTCGTCCTTCTTGTCCTGTCGGTCACGTTCTTCTTTCCTTGTCAGTCGCTCAAATTCTTCCTTCCGTTCTGCTTCTAAGCGTTTTAGAACGCTTCGGGCTCTAACGCGTGCGTCTCGCTCAGTCGGCTGCTCGCTCCCAGGAGTCTCGAAAGTTATTCTCCTTGTAGGAGATCCCCCTGTAGCCATGGTTAGTTTTAGCAAAGCTTTATTACCAAAGTAAGCCTAACGCAGCTATAGCTAGAACCCGCGGTGATGGAAGCGATGGATACAAAAATCCAGTAACCGGAAAATGCAGAAGAAAAATCCAAACGGTGTAGAACAAAACGCGTAGCCTACTTTATGGCTGCTTTTTGCGGTGAAACAAAGTGTTTCCCACAGCCGTGGCCTACTTTATCGGCTGCTTTTTGCGGTGAAACAGAGTGTCTCCCACAGCCTTGGTTAGGACAGAAGTCCTCGGACCCTTCCCCCCCAAAATTCCAACAAAGTCAAAATATGGAGAAAAATCCAAGTAAAACAAGACAGTAGAAATATAACCTGTTACAGAATGCGAAACAACAATGTAGAGAAAACTGAGTAAAACGAATAACAAATCCGCTAACCCCGCTCAGCTCTCTGCAACGGAAAACTCTGAACGTACAACAACAAAGATTCACAAACAAAGGAAAGGGAGGTAATCACAGTTAGCGCATACAATAACTCACAAATTACAATTTACATTTCCTGCAAGATGTGAATCGCTTAAGGTGTGGTATATGATCAAAACTATACAAAAAAGGGTGGCACCAAGCAGAAAATAAGTCGAGCACTGACGAGATTATCTGCTCTTAGTTATCCTTAATTGGTGGGTCTTTATCAGTTGGAAATTAACTGAGTAAATCCCGGCTTGGCCCCCATGTGTCACGTTTCAATATATCACTTAAGGTGATTATGAACCGGTTAATTACTACTAATTAACTAACCACACCACGATCCACTCTCGCAGTCATACAATTAAATAGAGTCAACAAAAGTATAAGTTTCAGACGCCTGTTTATGTATAAACTCTCCACCTCCCTCGAGCCTTCACTCAAAATATGTTCCTTTTACGTTCTCAACACGTAAAAAACCAGTGTTCACTGACACAATGCCAGTAGTATGTAGAAAATTATAGGAACACGCTGAACCCGTGTAAATATAGTTAAATGTGAATGTTCTGTTCGAAAAGCTCTAGTTCGTGCAGGTGTCACACACCCCACGTTGTCACTACTCCAATGAAATCATAGATACGAAAAGACAACGGTGGTCAACGGGGTGCGTACGACATGGTGCACTTAGCTTTATCTCTGCTGCTGCTGCTTAGCCGGTATGCTGGTTAGTCGGTTCGCTGGTTAGCCGGTCCCCTGGTTAGCCGGTTCGCTGGTTAGCCGGTCCGCTGGTTAGCCGGTCTCCTGGTTAGCCGGTCTCCTGGTTAGCGTAGCCTCAACAGTTCCCGCCAGAGTCAGCCGTGCAGATGTTACAGGAACACGAAACGAACGAATCGGATCGAACGAATCGAATCGAATCGAAGGCTGCAAACAGAAAGCATCGGTGCACTAAACATGTCAGCTACCCCTCACCCACCACCTTAAAACATGTCATCTTTAAATATCTCATCGAGCACGTGGGCCTGCACAAAACGGACTTTTTACAACAACAAAACAGCCATTTTCCGTCCTTCTCTCCCTATCTGCAAAAACCATATACAGATTAGTATTTTAGCGTCACAGAGAGTTAATTATGCGCTAACCTGGAAAGAACAACAGAGAGTATTTCATTCCACAACACAGACTCATCAACAGCGTTAAATAATGATTTATTACCTCAAAAGCCTATGATTGTAACTCTCAATGGAAGCAAAGTCCGCCTCCTCCCTGGAACAGCCTCTGTTCGTCAACAGTGACCAAAAACCTCCAGAACCCCTTGTCGAATCCTTATGCGAAAGCCATCGCCGACGAAGGAATGTTGACGACTTGTCCTCAGCAAAATATGTGGCAGTGTGAAGGAAATAACCGGTGGAAGCTCCCCTAGAGTGCCGAATACAATATTCGGTGAAAAACCATCATACTCTAGAAACTGTGTATTAGATCCTTCCCCTTCTGCCGCTGGGTGTCAAGTGTCCCGTACTCGTGTCTCTGTCAGACAACCTAGCCAAAATACACGTGACTGACCTTGTCACAAAACCAGTCCAGCTATACACAATTCTGCCTCCCCAAGCAGAAAAAAGACACGAGAAACTCAATCCGTGAAAATCCCGTGTGCGCTGTCAGCAAAAAACCGTCAGCCCTATGATAGCAGAAACCCGCACTGTGAAGCTCGTGCGTTTCAAAACATCCGTGTTCGTTGAGCACTGTCAGCAAACTCTGCTGTGTCCAATATCACGCACAGGCGCTTTCTATCATAACCGACCAAGAACAGGCACTCCACTGAGTGACACTTTCTTGGTCTCTGTCACCTGATCGTGACAGTGTGTGTGTGTGTGTGTGTGTGTGTGTTTACGTGCATGCGTGTTGTCACGTGTAGTAGAAAAGCTTAATACCAACATACACTGACGCACATATTACTAGAACAAAGGGGCGGACAGGGCAGCTAGGAAGCGAATGCAATACTAGGATGTACAAAAAGGCATTCATTATATACGGAAGCAACTTCAAAGGCACTATCAACACATATGGATAAATGCACGCACATGCAATACACTCTCAATGACATGCGCTGTAACGTGTATTAAAAGTAGTATCCGTTCATTAACAACCACAACCACATCCACAACAACAACAACATTAACAACACCAACAACAACAACATCAACAACATCAACAACAACAACAACAACAACAACAACTACAACAACAACATCAACAACATCAACAACAACTACAACAACAACAACAACAACACAATCAACAACAACAATAAACAGTCGTGAACAACCATTGTGAATTTACACAATTCATATTTTCTGCATTTTTTCCCAGTTCAAATAATAGGTTCCAGTAATGCAAGAAGTGACGGACATCCAGATCAATCCCCGCAAGTGACCTGTCCGCCACCCACGACGCTACGTCATAAAGGTAATGTAGTCATAGCAGTTTGTAAGTGTTACATTGCTGATGGGGACCCCCCTTCTTTGCTCTATGGGTAAGGGGGACAACGTTGCAGCACTTCTTAAGCAGAATAAGATAATTTGAAAATGATTCTTCTATAGAACTCATAATTGCAAAATATGTGCCATCTACAGTGGTACAGCATATATATGAATTTTCGAAAATCTTCTATTTGTTTTTGGGTGCTCCAACGTTACACCCCCCCCCCTTACCCATAAAGCAAACAAGGGGGGTAACGTTGAAGCACCCAAACAAATAGAAGATTTTCGAAAATAACTATTTGCTGTACCACAGTACATGGCTAATATGTGTCCCTCCACCACGGAATGAGTCGCATGTCACCTCGCCCGGTTCTGCGCTAGTTGGGACTGTGGTAAAAGTGTGAGGGTCACCTTAGTCACAGGCTTATAACTCGAAAAGTATTCGCTCTTTTCTAAAACGGTTTTCACCACCGGATAGAGCATAACACACTATTTTTGAAAATGTAAAAATATGAAAATCATGCAAAGGTGACATGCGACTCATTCCGTGGTGGAGGGTCACATATATTTTGCAATTATGAGTTTTTAAATAGCTCTACATACAAATGTGTGAAATACAATTATAATGCAAAATGAAGAAAAACAACTTTGAACCTTAGACGCAGATTCTTATTTGAAGCCATATTTATATAGCAAATGACAGCCCGTTTGTTCAATAACCAGTTAGAGTGTTCCATTCACGTGTTTTTGAGAATAAGTGGTGGTTCAATTAACCGCGCGGTCTAATTTACCCATTTTCCCTTTATAATTGGCGTTGTGTCGTGTATAAATTGCTTTGGACAATATTGAGTTTAATATATATGCAGTGAATTGCGTATAATGTGTTTGCCCATTGTCGTCTCTGTCTGTCGGTCGGTCGGTCTGTCGGTCTGTCAGTGTGTCTGTCACTATTTTTCTGGCTGTCTGTTTGTTCCCCCGTCTCTTTCTCTCTCTCTCTCTCTCTCTCTCTCTCTCTCTCTCTCTCTCTCTCTCTCTCTCTCTCTCTCTTTCTCTCTCTCTCGCTGTCTGTCTCCATCTCCTCCTCTTTATATCTCTTTGCCTCTGTCTGTGTCTCTCTCTGTCTGTCTATTTCTCTCTTTCTCTCTCTCTCTCTCTCTCTCTCTCTCTCTCTCTCTCTCTCTCTCTCTCTCTCCCTTGGCCCTTTTTTTCATTCAAACAATTCTGTCTAATCACGCGTTCTTATCAACCTTGAGGAACGTCTATGTGTAACAGTTTCTCTCATTTTCAGATCCTGTTCAAACTACTGTAGCCCACACAACTCAGACCACTACCGAGTCCGAAGAAACTACTACCGACAGAGTCACAACACAGTCAACAGCCGAAGACGCAGAGATAACATCCCTATCGACAGAGATCGAGACAACCTCGCAAACAAGCGTACCAACAACCACAGAAACTAAACCCATCCCTCAAAATACTACTGATGGAAGCCTCAACAACCAACCCCCTGCAGAAACTGAACCCTTCTCTCAAAATACTACTGATGGAAGCCTCAACAACCAGCCCCCTGCAGAAACGGAACCTACCCCTCACATAACTACTGATGGAAGCAGCAACAACCACCCCCCTGCAGAAATTGAACCCATCCTTCAAAATTATACGGATGGAAGTCTCAACAACCAACCCCCTGCAGAAACTGAACCCACCCCTCAAAGCACTATTGATGGAAGCCTCAACAACCACCCTCCTGCAGAAACAGAACCAGCTAGTACTCAAACCACACCGACGACAACTGGCAGTGTTTTGACCACACAAACTACAGCTGAGATCCGACAGAGCACAAAAGGTACTGCTACTGAGAAGAGGCAGAACACTGGTTATACTTCTGAACACGGACAGAGCACAGTTACCTCCCCGCTCAACGCAGCGTCAACTCCTGAAGGTGAGCAGAGGAGAACAGAAGCTTCTGGAAGCTGGTTCAGTAGGCCCACACAATTATTTTATAAGTGGGCTAATTATGAAAGCTTCGGGTGCAAATATTAACAGCTATTGTAGTTTCAGCGTAGCAAAAGGGTCCGGTATTTTGTCGAGACAAGTACAATGTCGACGGGTCGAAGACGAGTCGCATTATACTTAATTGTTCGAGTCAAAACATCAGACCCTATTCCTGAAGAGTTGGTTGTGCATGTTAAAGGGCAGATATGAAACTAGTGTGTTAGGTTTTGCCGCACAATGAGCAGACAAGGATAATTTAGAATCATACTCCTAGATGTGGCTAGCCGTGGTCAGTAGAATTGTAGTGCTAGTAATGGCGTGGTGGTAAGACGCCGGCCTCCTAATCGGGAGGTCGTGAGTTCGAATCCCGGTCACTGCCACCTGGTGGGTTAAGAGTGGAGATTTTTCCGATCCCCCAGGTCAACTTATGTGCAGACCTGCTAGTGACTTAACCCCTTCGTGTGTACACGCAAGCACAAGACCCAGTGCGCACGGTAAAGATCCTGTAATCCATGTCAGAGTTCGGTGGGTGATGGAACCACGAAAATACCCAGCATGCCTACCCAACGAAAGCGGAGTGAAGCTGACTATGCTCTCAGAGTATAGTGTGGGGAACCCAAATGGGCAAACGAGCTCACACGTTACCAGAAACATTCTGGAACGCTGAAGAAGAAAGAAGAAGATTGTCTGTGTTGAACTGAACCGTTATCAAGTGTAGTTTTGCTCTTGTGAATACAAGAGGCAGTGTACGACAAAATAGGGCTGTTTGCGAATATCAAATCACAACTCCCCAAATCCCTACATTTGTATATCAAAAAGCAATATACTTGTATACCGGTGTGTGCGTAGTTGAGGTGTGTGTGTGTGTGTGTGCGCGTGTGTGTGTGTTTGTGTGTGTGTATGGGTGAGCGTGTGTGCGTGTGTGTGGGTGAGCGTGTGCGCGCGCGCGCGTGTGTGTGAGTGTGCGCGTGTGTGTGTGTTTGTGTGTGTGTGGGGGGGGGGGGGGGAGTGAGCGTGTGCGCGTGTGTGTAGGAGAGCGTGTGCGCGTGTGTGTGTGTTTGTTTGTGTGTATGTGTGTGTGTGTGTGTGTGTGTGTGTATGTGTGTGTGTGTGTGTATGTGTGTGCGTGTGTTTGTGTGTGTACGTGTGTGTGTGTGTGGGGGGGGTGTTTTCGTCTAGATTGCCGTTTGACTCACTCTTTAACGAACTATGTATCGGGTAAGTAAGTAATTAAGTAAGTAAGTCACTGAGTCAGTGAATGAGTGAGTTTATGTGTGTGTGAGTGAGTTAGTAAGCAAGTAGGCAAGTAAATAGTTTAGTAAGTAGGCAAATGAGTGAGTGAATGAGTGAGTACGTAAGTAAGTACATCAGTTTTTAACATAATAAAAATAAGCAATGTCTCCACTTCCTTCATACCGTAGTCCTACCTTTCCTCCTTTCTTCCTTTCTTCCTTCATATTTTCACATTGTGGACACATTTTGTTGGACCTTTTCAGAAGAACAACCCTCCACGCCCTCAAACCTTAAATGTTGCACGTGCAGAAGAAGAACGCGTGAGTCACAAACCCCAGAAGAGATCAGAGAGGAGTTGAGTGTGGACATCGGCACGCTCTCGTCAACACGAAGGCGAAAGGAGAGCGCAACCGACTCCCGTACCTCGTCAAGGATCATTGGCTCAGGGTGCACGTTTCTTCTGTTCGCCTCCTTCGCTTGTTTGTTTGTCGTCGACTTTGTAGTGATAGTGAAGCACTTGAGGTTCGGGGTGTTCCATGCGTTTTGAGAGTTTATTTTTTGTTGTGAACATCATGGTAAAGCACTTGCGGTTCGGGGTGTTCCGGGCGTTTTGAGTGTTTATTTGTTGTTGTGAACACCATGGTAAAGCACTTGCGGTTCGGGGTGTTCCGGGCGTTTTGGGTGTTTATTTTTTGTTGTGAACATCATGGTAAAGCACTTGAGGTTCGGGGTGTTCCGGGCGTTTTGAGAGTTTATGTTTAGTTGTGAACACCATGGTAAGCACCTGAGGTTCGGGGTGTTTCGGACGTTTTGAGAGTTGGCTTTTGGTGACATTGCTGTCCACAATTTGTGTTGTTGATTTAGGTCCCAAATGTTGACTGTCTAACGAGAATGCAAATTACAATATTCGTCACGCTCATAAGATAATTGCCTATGTCATTGTTTGATGTTTTGAGAAAAACGTAAAATAATCTTCTTTGGTTTCTGAACAATCTGCCTATCTCATTTTAGTTATACGTTGCAAACTGCCTATCTCGAGCGGTGACAGCTGGATAAACGTAAGATAAAGAGCTGACAGCAACATTTTCAATCAGCAAAACTGTATTACAACAACCCACACACAGCTTTTGCATACCTCCACATTCTCAAAACAAGTCTTCCTGTATCATAAAGAAAAAGTGCCTAACTCAAGAAACGAGATCGGCAGTTTTGCTTACGTTACTAACTGTGGCAATGGTTTCCGTTGGTCTGAGAGTTTGTACTCTCTAACACGATATATATACCCTTCCTGCAGTAGCTTCCCTTGTAGTTTCACTACATAAATGCCTAACACTAAGATAGGTATTTTTCTTATGAGCGTGACGAATTATTGTCGTTATTATAGGTATTAAAGGTGTACTGTCTAACGAAAATGCAAATTACAATTGTTGTTCTTATTTTAGGTATTAAAGGTGCACTGTCTAACGAGAATGCAAATTACAATTATTGTCGTTATTCTAGGTATCAAAGGTCTACTGTGTAACGAAAATGCAAATTACAATTATTGTCGTTATTTTAGGTATTAAAGGTGTACTGTGTAACAAAAATGCAAATCTAAACAACGAAGTGACTGTGGTAAGATGAACAAAGTTAAAAAACAAAGGAATACTGTACTCACCAATACAAGAACGAGACAAGACGGTACGAAAAAGGCAAATTACAATTATTGTCGTTATTTTAGGTATTACAGGTGTACTGTCTAACGAGAATGCAACCTGCAATTATTGTCGTTATTCTAGGTATTAAAGGTGTACTGTCTAACGATAAGGCAAATTACTAATATTGTCGTTATTTTAGGTATTAAAGGTGTACTGTCTAACGATGATGCAAACTGCAATTAGTGTCGTTATTTTAGTGGTAACTCTGTAACTGACACATACGTCAATTTTGTAAAATTAATTGATAACAACGTTCCCTCCACTGGATAGGAAGCAGTCCGGCTGTTTATGCTTTGTGTGTGCCGCATCAGGATGATGCATATATATCTCGTGTAAATGCCTTGGCTGATCTATGTGCGGAGACTTATACAATGGTTTACATTGGGAAGAAGGTGTCTTTCGTGTGTGTGCGTGTGTGTGTGTGTGTGTTTGTGTGTGTGTGTGTGTGTGTGTTTGTGTGTCAGTGTATGTGTGTGTGTGTGTGTGTGTGTGTGTGTGTGTGTGTTAGTGTGCGTGCATCGACGGCTATATGATGATTAAAAGGAAGGTAAACACAGGTATGGATAAATATTTAATGTACTGCTGTTTACCGTAACACTTTCCATTCTGGCATTTTCCATAAACTATACAAAGGATGGCTTGCCAGGGTTGTTTACAGGCAACTTATGCAAGCAATTCGAGAGTTGATATTCTGCTAAAAACACATACAGATGACAAAAGGCGTGAAAGGCGAGCAGGACACAACTAATGACTATGATCAATTATTCACGCGTTCTACATGAACGGTTCCAAAGAGGTGAAAAAACAGAGTCCCTCCAAAAGCGCTTTTAATATGTATACATTTGTCATCATTTTGAATCCATAAAACTGGCCTGCGCAGGTGCCCCAAATTCACGGGGGATAACCTGATAAAGGCCGAGCGGAAGCCGAAGGCCGCGCCTGACACGTTTGAAGGCACGTTTTTGGTATGGGTACGCGATTCTAGAGGACGAAGGAGTCATAAGAGGTGCAAAGAAGTGCTATTTGGGAGTAGAATAAATCTTCCGAGCCAGTAGACAAGAGAAGGTCATATTTGACAGATGCGCGTAGGCCGAGCTTTCCGACAAGCGAATGATACAGCAGATTAATCATTCGTTTTGATCAGAAACAAAGTCTCTAGTTTTTATGAATGAGGTTTTTAATGAAAACAATCACGAGAACTCTCTCGCTTAGCCTTAAATCTTTATCCTTGTAAAATAAAGTTCTCTCTCTCTCTCTCTCTCTCTCTCTCTCTCCCTCTCTCTCTCTCTCTCTCTCTCTCTCTCTCTCTCTCTCTCTTAGTTTTTTTTTGCCTGTTTGCAAGTCTCAAGGTGGTGGTGGGGGGGGGGGGGGTAGCAGCAGATTTTGCCGGGAAGCGTCGTTTCCGCTCTGTGTCGCGACCCAGGTTTGGTGAGGGGGTGGGGGGGGGTGGGGTGGGGGGGCTAATAGCGGATGCCCTTTCATGTCTACTCACCGGGGAGGGGGGTGTTGCGGCAAGGATTTGTATGCCTTCAAAGAAAGGGTGAAAGGGCAGCCGCGAATTGTATAAAATAGCGGACTCTGCCGCTAGTAACTTTGCCGGCCAGTCGACTAAAGAGGAAACTCTCCAGAGTGATCTATGGCAGCATAGTAGCACCAACAGTAAAATTACTCATTTCATTGAGGTCTTTTAAAAGCACATGTTAATCTAAACAACGAAGTGACTGTGGTAAGATGAACAAAGTTAAAAAACAAAGGAATACTGTACTCACCGATACAAGAACGAGACAAGACGGTACGAATTTTCGCTTATGAAAGCTTCATCAGGAAAACAAGAACACAAAAGACAACAAAAACGGAACAAACAAGGTTTGAAAGAAAATGGAGGGAAAACACGCAAAAATAGGAAGGAACTCTAGGAAGGGAAATGAATGAAAGGGGAGAGAAGTGGTTGGATGATGTCATGGGCACAGGCATACTAGACTAAAAGTGATACACATTCATAAAGGGGGGGGGGGGGGGGAAGAAAAAAACAAAGGGGGGGAACAAACGAACGCACGCCCACACACACACACACACACACACACACACACACACACACACACACACACACACACATACACATACACACGCACACAAACACACACACACACACAACCAAACACATGAACACACACATAAACACACACATAAACACACACACACACACACATTCACACACAAACACACACACACACGTACCGTAAATCCACAGTATGTTTGGGGAATACATGTAGATCACATGTTCGCATTCAAACCGTCAGGTGTGGATGTGCCCAGGGATAATATGAAATCGGACTCTACTTGTTTTCTGTCTGTGGAGGTGCTGTACATTTGCCAGACACCTTTCACACGGGCATCCAGGGAGGTGTGGTTGCTGCTGTTGAAATGTTGGGCAACAGACCTACAGCGGCGATGCCGAATATCTGCCAGATATTCGATGAAGCGGGTAGAGAGGGTTCTTTCGGTCTCACCAATGTAGAGTACTTTGGGGCATTTGAGACAGGATATGGCATGGATGAGATTGCGGCTGGTGCAAGAGAACGTGCGTTTAATTTTGAAATCTTTTTGGGGGCCGGTCAGAGTGGTAGAATGACAAATGTGGGGGCAGGTGTGGCAACGAGGGTTCTGGCATGCGTGTGTGCCGGGTTGTAGGGGAACTGACGAACGAAGAGAGGATCGAACCAGGGAGTCTCGAAGGTTGCAGTCCCATCGGGAGGCCAACAAGGGTGGCAGGCTGAACGTTTCACCAACAGAGGGGCTAGACTTAAGGATGAACCAATTGGTTTTCAAAATGTGGTGAACAGGTAGGTTGTGGGGATGGTGGGTCAGAACTGCCACAGGTCTGTCTGATCTGTTTGAGGTGGATGATGGCTGCAGAGCTACTTGTCTCGGTATGCGGCGAACTTTATTTAAGGCCATATTCAAGAGGCTGGATGGGTAGTCACGTTCAAGGAAGAAGTCAGACATTTCTGCTGCTTTTTCTTCAAAGTCATCTGTGTCAGAACCGATGCGGCGCAGTCTGAGAAACTGGGACAATGGAATGCTCCGGATGGTGGAAGAAGGGTGAGAGGAATGGAAAGTAAGGTAGGTGTGAGCATCAGTGTCTTTGTAATGAACACTGGTGGAAATAATGCTATCAGACAGGGAAATGTTCAAATCCAGAGAAAGGCGACTGCGGAAGGAGATATATCAAAGGTGAATTTGATGGAGGGATGGTAGTTACTGACAAAGTGTATGTAATCAGTGAGGTCAGACAACGAGAGAGAGGTGGCACCGAGGCAATCATCGATGTAGCGTTTGCACAGTTCAGGCTGAGGTCCAGTGTAAGTGGAACGAATCTGGGATTCCAGGTGGCCCATGAATAGGCAAGCATAGGAAGGTCCCATTTTAGTGCCCATGGCGACACCACTTATCTGATGAAAGACTTGTCCATCAAACTCAAAACTATTGAGCGTGAGGACAAGCTCCGCGAGACGAAGGAGGATCTGAGTTGGTGGGTCGCGAACAGAACGATTGTCCAGGAAGAACCGAAGTGCTTGAAGTCCGTCGGAATGAGGGATGGATGTATACAGAGAACACACATCCATGGTAAACAGAAGGTTGGGATGAAAGGAAGGGTTGTTGTTGATTTCACCCAGAAGGTGAAGCGCATGTGTGGTGTCTTTGATGTATGAAGGCAGTGTCTGAACGATTGGTTGCAAGAGATGGTCGAGGTACTGAGACAGATGCTCAGTGGGGCAACTGCAAGCGGACACAATAGGTCTGCCTGGAGAGTCAGGTTTGTGTATCTTGGGCAAGAGATACAATTTGGGTTGTTGAACTTGAGACTTGTTCAAGTGTTTTGCAGTAGGATGATGCTTGTTTTGTGTGACAGCAGTTTTAATGGTCTGGGCAATGAGTGTTTTGTCTGACCTAAGTGTTGGTTCCGTTAGGGATTGATAAGCAGTAGTGTTGTGGAGCTGCCGATTGGCTTCTTGGATGTACATGCCGCGGTCCCAAACCACAACAGCCCCTCCTTTGTCTGCTGGTTTTATGACGATGTCAGATCTTTGGTGTAGGGACTTGAGGGCGACAAGTTCTGATTCAGAGAGGTTGCTTTGTTTGATGGGTTTGGGTTTAAGAGCTTTGATGTCTGCCGGACATTGTGAAATGTACAGTTCAACAAGGGCAGACTTGCCACATGGTGGAAGGTTGCGGCTGCCTGATTGGAAGAGTTGAATGAAGTTTTCCTGTGATGTAGGAGGTCTAGGGACTGAACCTAACACAGCCATCCATCTGAGAGTACGGCAAAAACGCTCACAGTCAAGGAGTGTTTTGTACTTGCTTGTGGTTTTGGTTAAAGGAACACACTTGAGTCCTTTGGACATGACTGAGCGTTCATCCTCTGATAAAGTAAGTGTATCTGGGATACAAACTACGCGCGGGTTGGGATCCACGTTAGCAGAGTGGACAGACGCAGACGATGAATGGGGGGATGAAGGCTGTTAGGCAGAGGCAGGTGTAGTGTAATATACCTGTGAGTCTTAGTAATATCCACATTTTATACATTTACTAAAACCTCCAGAAGATACAAATATCTGTGATAATATAAATGTATGTGCATTTCCTGTAGCCGTTTCTGTTTGTTTTTAGATCATGCAGTGACGGGCGCAGTGGCGTGGTGGTAAGACGTCGGCCTACTAATCGGGAGGTCGTGAGTTCGAATCCCGGTCGCTGCCGCCTGGTGGGTTACGAGTGGAGATTTTTCCGATCTCCCAGGTCAACTTATGTGCAGACCTGCTAGTGACTTAACCCCCTTCGTGTGTACACGCAAGCACACGACCAAATGCGCACTGAAAAGATCCTGTAATTCATGTCGGAGTTCGGTGGGTTATGGAAACACGAAAATACCCAGCATGCCTACTCAACGAAAGCGGAGTGAGCTGACTATGCTCTCAGAGCATAGTGTGGGGAACCCAAATGGGCAAACGAGCTCACACGTAACCAGAAACATTCTGGAACGCGGAAGAAGAAGAAGAAGAAGATCATGCAGAAAAATGTTTTTTATAAGGAGCAAGATCCGAGAAAACCACCGGCAAATACATCCTGATGCATTCTCTGTAGTCAGGCAAACCTGACGCCCACAAGAAGTGGACCTACATGTTTGAAAAAACAACAACATTTTTGTGGGTTGAATTAGATCCCTTCTGCTGCAGTTATAGAAGTAAATATTCATTTTGGATAATTTTCCTGATTGCTTAACAGCCTCAAACGTTAGAAATAGTCACAGTTATGCGTTTATATAGGTAATTCCGCATTGATATTTATACATGTCATTGGTAAAATTTGTAAATTATCAATGTGGAAGTGACATATGTAATTTTTACTTGTGTCGCAATTATGCCGTCATACTATAGTGTCCCCTCCACTGAGGCCAGGGATCTCACCCCCAACCCCCCCTCCCCCTATGGTATCAGTGCCCCGTTAGCCCTCATGTTTACACATTTGTGTGCTAGAGACGTAAAGAGATGTTCTCTTGTGTCTCTCTCCAGCTTGCAAGCACGGATAGCCTGGACAGTCACGTTTTCTAAGGGATTTGCAGCGTGTTTTCACAGACGAGGAGAAGTCTGGTATTTGCTGCAACATTTAATGGCGAACAAGTCTGACTGCAGCTGGAATGCATTGTTTCCCAGAGGTGAGACTGTTTTTTAGTTGATGTTCTGGTGACCACTCTCTCAGTCTCTCTCTCTGTCTCTCTCTCTCAGTCTCTCTCTCAGTCTCTCTCTCTCTCTCTCTCTCTCTCTCTCTCTCACTCTCTCTCTCTCTCTCTCTCTCTCTCTCTCTCTCTCTCTCTCTCTCTCTCTCTCTCTCTCTCTCTCAGGGCAACAGGGTACGTGTGCTTCTAAGTTGATCACTATTTACATTGACAATGATGCACAGAACCGTTTTGCTGCACTATACAGATGTACGCTTTTCTGAAATTTCGTTAACACGTGCCGCGTCTGCTATCCAGTTCACGGTAGGCAGCTCTCGGCGTACTGACTTTTTCATATTTGACCGCCTTTCGTCTACATGCTCGGTCGGTATATTCTACCCCGGAAATAGCACTTCTTTGCATCGTCAATGACTCCATCGTCCATTAGAATACCAAACCGATGTCAAATACGAGCTGATTTTGTGAAATAAAGCACATTGCAACTTGTGAAACCCATCGAACAGCCATTTCCGGTGCTCGATCGCCGACATTTTCAGCTTTGAAGGCTATTTACGGGCAAATAGCAACCGCTCCCTGACTTTTTATGCATCGAGAAACAAAGTTCGTCATCGCTGAATCAGTAGCTTACCTAATCCCGACATAAATCAAACAATACCTAGAAAACAGACAAAACTTGCCTTCAAACGTGTCAGGCGCGGCCATCGGCTTCCGCTCGGCCTTTATCAGGTTATCCCCCGTGAGATTGTGGCGATGAAATGCGTGAAATCGCTGATTATTTATCTCAAGCTGTCGAAAACAGTCGTTTCTGTTGCTTTGCACACGTCTTTGCTTTTGCTGTTTAAATGCTGTATTTTTGAACTTTTCTGCGCGAGGCTGACATGGATAAGCTCTTACTGTTGTAACTATTGCAGAACATTTAGTTGCATTAGAAGAGACATACCCGCTGATGTTCCAATTTTGTGTTTTGGTGAATATTTACTTTAGCACGTGCTTCAAAATCAATACTGTTGCCTGTTAATGTTCAGCCCTAGTTTCCAAAATGGGAATAACAATGCAGAAAACCGTCTTTGTCTCCTTTCAGACAGTTGTGAGCACAAAGGAAAATATCTTGATTATCATTGGTGTGTTGGCTGCTGCACAGCTGACAATGGCGTCACCTGTTCTCCAAACAGGTAAGACAATTTTCTGTGTGTATGCCCCTCCTTCAATGTTCCACAAAACTTTAATAATGGCACAACTCTTTTTGGAGTGTTGTGCATGCTGCTTTTGTTTTTGTTCTGCTTTTTGTTTTCTTGTGTATTCTTTGTCCTGACGAAGCCTCCATGGGCGAACATTTGACTTTGTCTGTGCTGTGTTTGTGTTGGTGATTGCCGATTTTTGATGTGTTTTAACTTTGTTTACACCAACAGTCATTTTGTTGTTTAGGTCAGTTGTTCAAGCAGATACATATTATGTTCAGTAGTATTAATATGATCTTTCTTTCTATTTAAACGAGGGTATTTTAAAATAAGTATTCAACTCATAGTTTTGCAAGCAAGCAAGTACATCTTCAGAATTGCGTCCCTGCTTCTAAGTTCTACGAATAATAATAATAATAAAGTGTATTTATATTGCGCCTATCCCTTACAAAAAACAAAAATATTTGGCTCCAAGCGCATTACAACATGTGTAGGGACTTGGTACAATCAAGTCTGACAAATACAATAACACAATATACAGTCGGTCTCTTGGGTAAAAATGGGAAAAGCAGCTTCGACATTTAAACACTGCTACTAAAAAAATCCTCTAACAATGCATACTGCTTTACAATATGCATTTATGTATAAATATAGTTAAAGAACATCGAGTTAATAGGAATTAGAAAAGGTTCTTATGATAAAACTATCTAGCGAACGACGAAGAAGAAGAAGAAGAAAACTATCAATGTCAATGTATAACAAGTCATTCAACGTAAATGGCCAAAGAACAACAACAAAGCAATGATGATAAAACAGTTATACTCAATGGCTAATAACGAGGCAGAACTAAATAGTATCGACACAAAATTAAAACAAAACATATTCCTGGAGACACATTTATACATGTATCAAATAATCAATATACAAAATACAGCCCTCGCACACTCGCACACACACGCCAAGGCACGTGTAGTCGCACTCGTACACCGCGACAGCTATCGCGCGCACGTACAAGGGAAAAAACACGGAAATAAACAAAGAAACAGGCACATGAAATAGCAACCCGTCCCCAGCCGGCCCACAGCGCGCTACGATGGCAAGTGACCCCTCTCCTCAATGTGGCAGATACTGAACAGGCTAGGCGTTGAAGTATTGCCGGAAGAGGTGTGTTTTTAGAGAGGACTTGAAGGAAAGGAGAGAGGTAGAAAGGCGGACAGACATGGGCAGAGAGTTCCAAATAGAGGGAGCTGTGTAGATAAAGGCGCGCTTGCCGAAAGCGTTCAGTTTGATGCGTGGAACAACAAGGTGCCCTGCGTCAGCGGATCTGAGGTTGCGTGTGGGGACGTGTGGCTGAGCGAAGACAGGTAAGAAGGGGCAGAGTCGTCGTGAAGGCTACGGTAACACAGGGTAGCTATTTTATATGTTATTCGTGCTTTGATTGGTAGCCAGTGAAGGGTCATGAGGAGAGGGGTGACATGGTCGCGCTTGCGCTTGCGCAGCACAAGACGTGCTGCATTGTTCATGATGCGCTGTAGGCGGTCTAGCTTGGCGTCTGGGAGGCCGGCTAGGAGCGAGTTGCAGTAATCCAGTCTCGACAAAATAAAAGCCGAAACCAGTGTCTTGGTTGCGTCGAGGGAAAGAAGGTGTCTGATTTGGCTAATCCTCCGCATTTCAAGAAAGGCGGTTCTGCAGAGTGAGTTGATGTGGGCGTCCATTGACAGGCTACTGTCAAGGTGGACAAGCGAGGTTTTTACTTTGGTGCTGAATGTGACTGTGGTATCAGAAAGCGTAAGACTGGATGTTTCTGAAAGAAGCTTTAAGTTTGATTGTTTGCCAACTGGCATGATCTCTGTCTTATCATCGTTCATCTTGAGCTTGTTGACTGTCATCCACTGTTTGATGTGATCGCTGCATGATTCTATTGACTGCACTAACTCTGTAAACTGTTTGGTGTGTGCGGATTTTTGTAGTTGAGTGTCGTCTGCGAACATGTGGTACAGGACATTGTGGTGCTTTATGACTTTGCCTAACGGCTGTATGTACATAGTGAATAACACTAGGCCTAATACAGATCCTTGTGGGACTCCATACTTTAGTATGGTGTCCTCGGAGTGCCTATTTTGGATCACAACAGCCTGAGTGCGTCCAGTCAGGTAGGAGCAGAACCACCCCAGAGCCGTGCCTGTTATGCCGAATGTGGTGTTCAACCTTGCCAGCAGTATATCGTGGTCGATGGTGTCGAACGCTGCGGATAGGTCCAACAGGGCCAGAAGCGAAACAGAGCCGCTGTCACAGGCAGTGAGAAGATCATTCGCTACCTTAAGTAGGGCTGTTTCAGTGCTGTGATCTGCGCGGTAGGCGGACTGTAATGGTTCAACCATACCTGTCTTAGCAAGATGCTCTGACAATTGGGCCAAAACAACCTTTTCAAGGACTTTCGAAACAAAAGGCAAATTAGAGACAGGGCGGTAGTTCTTAAAAGTGTTGATGTCAAGGTTAGCTTTTTCACGAGGGGAGTGACTACTGCATGCTTAAAAGAAGGGGGTACTTGACCGGATGTGAGGGATTGATTTATGATATCAGTAATGACAGGGAGTAATTCCTCTAGACACTCGTTTAATAGCTCTGAAGGAATTGGGTCGAGAATACAGGATTTGGGTGGAGCTTTTTCAATGATCTTCTTCACTTGTATGTAATAAAAAGGCAACTCTGTTCGCAGTGGGAGGAATTTGTTTCCATGTGTTTATTTTGTGAGCGTACAGACTGCTTCAGTTTTGAAGGCATGTCCTTTGATGTAGAAGAGGTGCGCAAAATTGGTTAAGTATTATTCAGACAGAAGCAAGCGTTACATCTCTGTGACGAGGTTGACTATGTGTACAAATAGAATTGTGGCAGAGCAGTTTGAATCCACTTTGGCATGATATACAAGCTACAAGCTACAAGCTACAAGCTGAACCCCCAACAATGCAACTCCAAACATGCTAATAACATAAGTATGCATCTGATGACCGAATTATTTCATACGTAGTACACATAAACTTCAGCTTATGCTATATTGTATGATTAGTCCACGAAGTTGAAAGTTTGTTGATAAAATTATCTGACTAAGTGTTTTCTTTCGAACAAATGTTTTCCGAATTCGGGGATCGCCTCAAAAGTACAAGGTTTGACAATCGGCGGTAGCCACACTCACCCAATTTATACCATCCAAACCTTTTGGAGTATATGAATGTCCGAGTATACAAAAACACCCCCGCCTCCCCCCCCAGACCATCGGTACCCTCTGAGAGGAAAATCAAAAATTGGACCATCTTATCTACAAACCCAAACCTTTTGTGAAATGATCATGCACAAAGTGAAGTTCATACACCCAACAATGAACATATTCGCTAAAGTAATTTGACTGGTAAACAAACAATTGACCCCTTCTATTGTGAAAATAGAGAATACTACATGGCTTGCTGTGTCGTACCAGATTTACACGAGGTTTTTTGTGTAATATTGAACTGCGAGCGAAAGCGAGTTGTTCACTATTTGAAAAGGCAACGAGTGTAAATCTGGTACGACACAACAAGCCATGTAGTATTCTTTTTATCCTACATACTGTACTTACGTGTATTTTACTGAAAATGTCCTGCAGTCGAGGCAGCTAAATTGAAGACGCTTGTTTTGGAACCTCGATCTCTTCTAAAGCCTCGTGCAATCTATTACGTCAAAGTAAAGACACGTCACTCTCAAAGTGTGGCGTGACGTGTTAGTTCTAAAAATTCGTCGAGGGTAATTAGCGAGCGCAATTTTTTTTATCTATAATGACGTTTGTCTCGGTGACTTTGGCATCATAAGCAGTGGAAAAACAGGTCCCTGCCAGACTTGCTTGACATGACCTCATTTACATGATATACACACGTGTGATTTGAACGATTATTATCTCACGAGTGTCTCTCTCACGTATGTAGGATAATCGCACTTGCAAATGGTGTGCCAAATTCATTAGTGACATGAACGCATTCCTCAATGGGAAATGCCCCCTAATCCTGCCTATAATTGCCATTGCAATAACTGTATTCAAGTCACTGATTCGCCGAACGATCAATCGAATTCATTGAACCATATCCGAGGATATAACGTGTAAACGCGTCTTCTGTTTCACGTTCGAAGCATGTATACCACATTGATGAAAATGAAGTTTCTGGCTAAAGAAGTAGTACTAACAGGGATTTGATAGGACATATAAAATAACGATATCCGTGCATCTTATTCAACAACAAATGTTTCAAATGCTGGCATTATTTTTGAAGTAGTTTCGCACTGACAAATCACTAATTATTTCAGCATTCATTATATAAAGGTTACTTCCCTTTACAATCGCTTCATGGTAATGTTTTCCGTAAAATGTTCGATCTCCTTTCATTGTTACCATTCTCTTTTCTTTCAGAAGTGTGCACCTTTGTGCCAGTGGACGCCAGCAAATGTGACTACTCGGCAGCATCGTGGGCCCCTGTCCTTTCAACAGAAAGTAAAAATGATTGCCAGAAAAAGTGTGAAGAACACAACTCTGACATAGACAACATCGAGCAGTGCTGGGGCTTTGGAATTCGTGATACAAAATGTTATCTGTACGTGAACATTGACACGCCGGACTGCACAGATGACTCACACGTGTCATCTTCACCGCACATGCTACGAGTGTGCCCGCGCGCTGGAAATGCTGTGTCCAGTGAGTTGTGTGAGAGAAAGACACAGAGAGAGAGAGAGAGAGAGAGAGAGAGAGAGAGAGAGAGAGAGAGAGGAGAGAGAGAGAGAGAGAGAGAGAGAGAGAGAGAGAGAGAGAGAGAGAGAGAGAGTCAAACAGACAGAGACAGACTGGCAGACAGACAGACAGATAGAGAGAGAAACAAGTAGCGTAAGGCGAAATTACTACATTTAGTCAAGCTGTGGAACTCACAGAATGAAACTGAACGTAGTCCGCCGCTAGTGCAAAAGGCAGTGAAAGTGACGAGCCTGCTTGGTGCGGTAGCGGTTGCGCTGTGCTTCATAGCACGCTTTACCGTACCTCTCTTCGTTTCAACTGTCTGAGCGTGGTTTTAATCCAAACATATCATATCTATATGTTTTTGGAATCAGGAACCGACAAGGAATAAGATGAAATTGTTTATAAAACGATTTCGGAAATTTAATTTTAATCATAATTTTTATATTTTTAATTGTCAGAGCTTGTTTTTAATCCGAATATAACATATGTATATGTTTTTGGAATCAGAACATGATGAAGAATAAAATAAAAGTAATTTTGGATCGTTTTATAAAAAAATAATTTTACTTACAATTTTTAGATTTTTAATGACCAAGGTCATTAATTAATTTGTAAGCCTCCATGCTGAAATGCAATACCGAAGTCCGGCCTTCGTCGAAGATTGCTTGGCCAAAATTTCAATCAATTTGATTGAAAATTGAGGGTGTGACAGTGCCGCCTCAACTTTTACAAAAAGCCGGATATGACGTCATAAAAGACATGTTTCGAAAAAATCAAAAACATGTCTGGGGATATCATACCCAGGAACTCTCATGTAAAATGTCATAAAGATCGGTCCAGTAGTGTACTCTGAATCGCTCTACACACACACACGCACACACACACACACACACACACACACACACAAACACACACACACACACACACACACACACACACACACACACACACATACACACACCACGACCCTCGTCTCGATTCCCACTCTATGTTAAAACCTTTAGTCAAAACTTGACTAAATGTAAAATGAGAGATGGAGATAGAGTGAGAGAGACAGAGAGAGTGTTGTGAGCAGTTTCTTTTATCCACAAGATATAATTATATGGTTGTAAAATATTGCAGCTATCTTAAATGTATTCTGTTGATGACACAAGAACACAGTATCAGTAATACTGACTATTTTATCAGTTCTTGTTCGGATTTGTCTTACTACATAGGAGGAGAGAAAGGAAAGTTAACCTCTATTATTAGGTGCATTCATACAATTATCATTGTTGTTGTTGTTGTTGTTGTTGTTTTTGTTGTTGTTGTTGCTGGTGGTGGTGGTGTTGGTGGTGGTGTTGTTGTTGTAGTTGGTGGTGTTGTTGTTGTTGTTGTTGTGTTTGTTGTTACAACTGTCATCATACGCTATAGTATTGTTACCCCGCCCTCCTCCTCCTTTTCCATTATGACCCGGCAGTAATATGTTTGCAGCAATAACCCCAGTCAGAGCTGACCATGCAAGCAGCCCAGCTCCTGAAGCTTTGCATGATTTCACGACAGAAGCAAGCACCCAGGAAACAGACCCAATTGAACTAACGAATCTCACACCAGCCTCGTCAGAACTGGGGACACCAAGCACAGGAACATTTGATGAAAAGACAACACGTCCATCACAGACCCCTTCGCATGAAGACCATAGCAGTGCAGCATTAGTTTCGCTTCAAACTGCAAAACACGGGACAAGCTCCACTGAAAATGTTCATGGAACTACCCAGCATTCTGTTCGCAACGCGTCGAGTGGTACGCAGAACGCTTCCTACATCAACCAGACTGCACTAACACATACGAAGCCCTCTGTGAGTGTTGACGGAAATATACCGAGTGCGACCCTGTCCACGTCAGAAAATGTGCAGTACCCCACAACCACTGATGACAAATCCATGAAAAATATGACCCAAGAGTTGATGGTGACTAAGACAGATTTGCCAAACACCAGATCTACCGCTGCTACGACTGTCCAGCACATATCCAGTAAAGGAGGCTCCACATCTAACGCCAATGGCTACTCACTATTTAGCAATACTCATCAGCCGTCAACTGATGCCGGGGAAAGAGCAGACACCGTCCACACCACACAAAACATGAGCATTGAGATCACAACTGCACACGTCGACAAATATGCCTACGGAAAAGATACGACTTCATCTTCTGTAAACTCGAAAACTTCAACGGAATCCCAAGGACTGCATCGATCCCTGCAACTGCACTGCACATGCTCCCGTCGCCGAAATTTAACCCGTGTGACATCAAGCAGTTCTGACGACATAAAGGAAGAGTTGAGTGTTGACGTCAGCACGCTGTCTGCAACCAGAAGACGAAAAGAGAGCGCCAAGGATACAAGACCTTCGACAGCTCAGATTGGCTTCGTGTGCGCCGTGGTGGTTTCTGTGCTGTTTGGGGGTATCATTCTCTGCGATTTGCCATATATGTACATGAACGTGAGATATGGGAAGTTTAAAACCAAACAGCCGTCGCGACCCAAGACAAACCATTAATGAGTCCTGGAGGAATAATCTCTGTAGACCAAGAGCGATCTGAAAGGATTTCTTCTGCTGTCTAAATGAAACACGTTGTTAAACAATTCTAACATAATAAACCGTACATTCTGCAAGCACACTACAGGTCGAATTCGACGCATGTTGTTGGAACCATTTTAACATGATAAACCATACATTCTTCAACCAACATTTCCATCGAATATAACCACTGCTTGGCATGGCCCAAACCGCACTGAGCTGAAAAAGTCGCACAATTCCGTACTTTCTTTTTCTTCATCAAATCGACTGATCAACAGAATTTTGTTTTCTTGGCCTTGACAATAGAATTGTGTATGTGTGCGTGTGTGTGTGTATTTGTGTGTGTGTGTGTGTGTGTGTGTGTGTGTGTGTGTGTGTGTGTGTGTGTTTGTGTGTGATTTGTCCCTATCCTGGTTTTACCCTTTCAGGCTTGAAATTACAGAAATGCAACCAATCATAGTAATGCTTGGTTTTGGTCGGCGATTACGTACATACACGTCAAATAACTATAGTTCCGATGTGGTAGTTTATGATTTTTAAACGGAATTTAACGGCATTTGTGTGTGTGTGTGTGTGTGTGTGTGTGTGTGTGTGTGTGTGTGTGTGTATGTGTGTGTGTGTGTGTGTGTGTGTGAGTGTCTGTGTGTGTGTGTGTGTATGACTATTTTACATATCTGTTTTAAATCTTAACAGCGACAGATTTGTATGACGACAGGTGTTTTAGTTGAGAACAGTGTTTATTTATTGCACATATATATATTCAAATATAATATTCAAATATAATATCAGTGTTGTAGTCCTTCGTTTGTCTTTATGTTACATGCACCACCACTGCAATTTCTCCATGTGAGATAATAAAGTTAATTTGATATGATTTAATTTGAACTCATCAAAACAAAAAAAACCTACAAAAGCTTGCGTTTTAGATCATTCTCTATCATGTATTATACTTATGAAGTGTATGTTCTTGCCGATTATACGATGGACATGCAAACTGACAAATCGAGGTCCTATCCTGAAAACAGTTCCGCTCACCATCTTAGAGACCTTTCCCGGGATAAAAAAAAAAAATCCCTCCAATTGGACAAACTTCAAAAACATATTTACAGCCCACATAGGCAGATAAGCCATGTTTGTTGGCATTTTATTTCGCATATTTACAACAATGGCCTTCAAATAATTATTTCATTACACAAATCCCACCATGCAGTATGAACGCAGCAAGTCAGGTGCTTTTGTGTGTGTGTGTGTCAAATAGACAATCTTCGGAGACAACTAAGTCAGGATTTGCACGCATAGCATACACATCGGAGTGTTTATTCGCTTCAATCGTGCTTTTAAGTGGTCGACCATGCGTTTCTTGTTTGTACGGGAAAAGCGGGGCGCAACTCTTCCACAACTCTAGACATTCCTGACAGAGTTATTTCCGGAAAACGTCGATTGGAGGGAATTCTCTATCCCGTGCGCAGTTCTGGCCAGACATGACATGGCAAGACGATTTATTTACAGAAAGTAATGGAATCTTCGATTCCCCCACAACATCGTACGGTCGACATGAGATCACTTTAGCGGGGAATTTCAATCGAGCATACCTCAAGTAGGTTGGGTTGGTTATTGTTTTCTATTGATTCTTCAGCAGATATTGCTGACCGAGATCAATACAATTGTGTTTCCTTTCTAAGTTAAATACTTCTAGTAAGGGGGTCGTTCTACAAAGCTGTGTACCACGAGAGGGTCATGACTTTAGAGTTAGATTTCAGAATGTTTCTCTTGCTTCTCGAATGATATAAGGATATCAACAGACTGCAAATTGACCAAAGAGATAACGATAATAAAATCAAGAAGATCGTTAGGTTGGTTAATGTTTTGTATGAAAGCAAACACAGAAAATAACGTCAAAATGGCGTTTTTATCGTGACATTGCTTATGCTTACATCTTGTTTTTAAGTATCCGTGTGGCTGCCAATGAAATGCGACCATGAAACCCCCAACATACATCTTCATTGTGTTTTGTGCTAGTGTTACATATGCACTTAGCTGTTTGCCCTTACGCATGTTTACAGTGTGCATTTGGATCGTTCAAAAATAACGGTTGCCTACGCAACATTTGGTTTATAAAACCAACCGCGAACTACGTGAACGTGTCTATAACTTTTGTACGCACGAATATGCGACTGTGTGTATTATCAGGCATTACTGATGTGTAGTGAACGTGTTAGAATGTGCGCCGTGTCAATTTGATCCGATTTGAATGTGATTTTGCCTTTCGCGTGTCGCCACTAAGCTTCGTTTATATTTTTCTGGTTACGCTGGATCGTTAAAAATGATATTTGTCACCTAGCAACGCATCAAACTTGGTGTTTCTTGTGCATGCAATGTTCTTCAACATCGCTGAAAGGTTTTTCCATTACAAAAATCCCATTAAATTTTTGAACGGAGCAGGCGTGGAGCGTTTTATGAGTCGTTACCAACAAGGGACGAATGTTACGTAGGCAACCGTTCGCGACTCTTCGCTCTTAAAGTTAATATTTTTAAAAAAGTTCGACAGTTTAATGTTTAATTTGTGATATACGTGCTCGGTGTCTCTTTTTCAAGTCTTAGGCTATTCTTTGTAGTCTAGTCCTGTTCCAGTTGTAATAGTTAAGGTAAAAAAACCATTGAGTTTTCATCAAAATTTGAACACACTCGATCGACTAGGTTTTTTCTTTCGGAAAACGAAAAATCGAAGAAAATCAGATTAAATGCTGTTGCGAAATAGAGAGAAAGAAATCCTGCGTCTGTGAAGCTGATTTCCTTGTTAGTGGCCATTAAGCACACAAAAAGAGCAGTCCCTTAAAACTGCCTGGTGATACCAAGCTTATGTATCCGGAAGACTTGACTGGGCGAGGTCAAGCAGGCAAATGTAGCATCGGATTTCACTAGCTCACAGCATTTACCCTCCCCAACTTCTTATTTAGAAATTGTGCGATTTTTCTCGCCCATGACACTTAAATTTATGGTAAATGAAGAATAATGTTTCTGACAGGACCACTAAGAAAAGATTGAATTATCAATCAAATATAACAAGAAGGCGCAAGTTGTCAACTAGATCTAAAAAGATGCCCATCGTGTTTATAATCTGTGTCATGTAGCTTTGAAATCAGCAGTGCATTGTTTCGGACACATAAGCTGTGAAAACCCGTAAAGTACATTGACCTTTTCGAAGCATGATCACAAAAATATGGTCGCAAAAATGAGGCGATTTGGTAGAAAAATAAAGTTTTTGAGGTAAAAAGTATCGTGTCTATTGTGTGGATACTTTGTGTATTGTTCTGTAGCTGAGTTATTCCATGATTCAGATATAAACACAAAACAATACCAACGTGTTTAAGAGAGGAACACTGTGTGTCCGACGTAACTCGAAGACACAGCAAATCATTAATAATCAAAATCGTTAAGGCTCTTGATCTGCCGTGTGTTAAAAACAACGCACCTAAATCTGACCGAATTTAAGTCTATTCAATGACGACGTCACTAAAACAAAAAGAATTTCATTCATAACACAGTCATTCATAAGCCGGTTGATGACGCCACGTCATGGACCAATCGAATCGTCACAACATATGCTGACGTCAGCTGCGACGCGGCGCGAAAATGTGCTAACCTAGCCTTACTTGTCTCTGGGATAACTGATTCTGGACTTCCAATGTTCATTTTCTAGCTGCATGTCGACTCGATGTTTTGTTATTGATACTGCTTGTTTGTTGGTTGACGCAACCAAACAAATACGTTTTAGTTACCAACTATCTATTTCAATTCGTTTCCCCCGACTGCATTTTGTTCAGAATGAGCTCTGAATGGGAAGCAAATAAAACTTGTTACTATTATACTATGGCTTTTTGTAATCTGTCTTGTGTGTTTGGACAACATTTTACGCTAAACATGTCAATCAATCAATATCAATATGAGGCTTATATCGCGCGTATTCCGTGGGTACAGTTCTAAGCGCAGGTGTGGTTTTTTTTTTTTAAAGTTTTTTTATGCAATTTATATCGCGCACATATTCAAGGCGCAGGGATTTTTTTATGCCGTGTGAGATGGAATTTTTATTACACAATACATCACGCATTCACATCGGCCAGCAGATCGCAGCCATTTCGGCGCATATCCTACTTTTCACGGCCTATTATTCCAAGTCACACGGGTATTTTGGTGGACATTTTTATCTATGCCTATACAATTTTGCCAGGAAAGACCCTTTTGTCAATCGTGGGATCTTTAACGTGCACCCCCCAATGTAGTGTGATGTTATACATCTTTGCGACCACCCCTCGTATCCAAAAAGCATAAACTTATCTTTCGTTTAGCATGGCACCGTGGCATATGTCTATATCTGTCACATAAACCATAAAGACAACCTATTCAGACAGTTTCAATTTTCGCGATGCATGTCACACTTTTGGTACACAGCTTCATGGAATGACCCAAGGACAACTTTGGGCTCATTTGTTTGAACAAGACTGATCGAGGACAATGTGCTTGTTTATTTTAGAGCGAGTGATGGGCGTCACCAGTCAACAATCAAGCAAAGAAAAAGCTATTTTTGACAAGAAGTGATGTCGTTACAATCAAGTGTCATATTAGTGAGTTTAATGTTGGCAGAAATGTATAATGGAATAACGGTCAATATAAAAACGTTTAATTAATGTCTTTAGATTTTGGTGACAAAAGAAAGCATGTTTTCCCTGCGCGTGTGCGTGTGTGTGTGTGTGTGTGTGTGTGTGTGTGTGTGTGTGTGTGTGTGTGTGTGTGTGTGTGTGTGTGTGTGTGTGTGTGTGTATGTGTGTGTGTGTGTGTGTGTGTATGTGTATGTGTGTGTGTATGTGTGTTTGTGTGTGTGTGTGTATCTGTGTGTTTGTGTGTGTGTGTGTATTTGTAAATGGGCATGTGTGTGTGTGTGTGTGTGTGTGTGTGTGTGTGTGTGTGTGTGTGTGTGTGTGTGTGTGTGCACTTTTAGTAGTTTCATTATATTGTGTTCAGCATTCTGTAGTCGAGACAAAACAGACAAAATCAATAGAAAACTTTGATTTTATCACTTTGCTAAGACTGGCTCAAACCGCATTGAGCTAGAAGATGTCACACAATTCAGGGTTTCTTTTCTATGCTCAATATACATGATCAAGGTCTTGTAAATATAATCAACTGATCAAACGGAAAGGCTTCTTTGGCCTTGACAATATAACCGTTTGTGTGTGTGTGTGTGTGTGCGTGTGTGTGTGTATGTGTGTGTGTGTGTTTGTGTGTGCGTGCGTGTGTGTGTGTGTGCGTGCGTGCGTGCGTATGTGTGTGTGTTCGTGCGTGCGTGCGTGCGTGTGTGTGTATGTTCGTGCGTGCGTGCGTGTGTGTGTGTGTGTTTGTGTGTGTGTGCGTGTGTGTGTGTGTGAGTGTGTGTGTGTGTGTGTGTGTGTGTAGAGCGATTCAGAGAAAACTATCGGACCGATTTTCATGAAACTTCACGTGAGAGTTTCTGGGTATAATAGCGAGATTTAAGAAACAGCACGTTTCGTTTTGCAGCTCGTTTCGTTTGGTGAATGAGTCACCCCGCGAAACGGAACGTGTAACGAGACGGCATAGGCCGCAGACAAGATTTAGATGTATTCACGTTTCGTTTCGGAATGAAAGGCCGGGCATGGCAGGATATGATCCGCTGACTGGGCATGGCATAATTTCAACTCCACGAGTCAATAAAGGATTGACATACTCGCATTGCACGCACAAGAGCTTCACATTTTTCAATTCATGCACCTGATCACATACGAAGCCAGAATAAAAATTCGATGCGATGACCTACTTCTGCTTCGCCATTTGCTTTCTCACCATGAAGTTGGATAAATGTACCAGGATCAGCACCCTTCAAAATATTTCAGTTCACAACAGTTGTCTACCTCCAATGAACACATTCTCAGCGCTGAAAGACTGTGAAAGGGTTGATGAATCTAGCAATGCATAAAATGGCCAACAAATAAAACTGTTAGTGTGCAAAACTACTCACAAAAGTTGACGAAATATTGTTCGTTTTTTGGGGGTGGAAAACGTGACTGCGTTTTGACGTTCCACGTTCCGTTTCAGTTGACCTTCACCTTTCCAGCGAGAGACCCCCGAAATAATGACGTTTACCACAACTTCAAAACGAAACGTCCCAACGTTTCGTTTCTTAAATCTCCGTAATATCCCCATTTTTTCATTCCGATAAATGTCTTTGATGACGTCATGTTAGTGAAAGTTGAGGCCGCACTGTCACGCCTTCAATGCTTAATCAAATTAATTGCAATGTTGGTAAAGCAATGCTCACCAAAGGCCAAACTTTGGTATTGCATTTCAGCTTGGAGGCTTAACAAATAATTAATGAGTTTGGTCATTAAAAATCTGAATATTGTAATTACAATTATTTTTTTCGAAAACGATACAAAAATTAATGTCATTTTATTCCTCGTCATTTCCTGATTCCAAAAACATATAAATGTTTTATATTCGGATCAAAAACAAGCTCTGAAATTTAAAAATAAGAAAATTAGAATTAAAATTAAATTTCATAAATCGAGTTAAACACAATTACATCGTATTCCTTGTCGGTTCCTGATTCCAAAAACATACAGATATCATCTTTAAAAAAAAAAAAAAAAAAGCTCAGAAGGTTAATAAGAATAGAGATACACAAAAGCGTGCTATCCTGCTATGCGCAACCGCTACAGCGCTGTACTTGCTTGCCAATTTCACCGCCTTTTCAACGTGCGGGGGCCTGCCGATGCTATACGGTCTTGGTGAAACAATGCAGTGAGTTCGACAGCTTGACTACGTGTAGTAAATTTGCCTTACGCGACTTGTTTTTCCTTCTTTTCTTTTGTGATTTGTTGACAGCAAATATGCTTACCCTCCCAAAACGGTTGTTTGGATTTGACTGATGTTGCAAAGAATAATTCATAAATCAATTTACGTCTTTCGATCGACGTCATCACTTGGCAAGAAGTATTGTCTCGGTGTTGTATGAGTGCTATATCTGTACTACTTGCAAATGACCTTCACAGCTAGCAGAGACTAGTTGGATGTGTACCATTGCACCTCCATAGCCGGTGTTGGATAATTATCCGGTGTTCATCGATAACTGGACACCGGTAATCTGACCAATCACAGAATCAGTTACATTCTAACCCCATCTTCAATTAAATGTTTGCCTGTGAGATATTGTTATTACACTGTCTTTAACCTTTGCCGTGCTTCCTGGGTTCACCTGTACCCAGAGACACACTAAAATCATTGTAACTCTGGAACCATTAAAGGTATCGTTTTGAAATTTTAAGTATCTCTCACACACCTAATTTGCTCTCTGTCTGCAAATTTTCAGTGTGTACATGACAAAACATTACAATTAATTGATTATGTTAATTAACATAAACACTACCGATGATGCGGGTTCACACAAACCCATACTTTTGAAGAGTAGTAGTGATTGTAACTATCCCTCTGCCGACGGCGCGGGTTCTGCTACACCCATAATTATTACCAAAGCGGCGGAACAGTGCCTGTCTGCCTGTTTGTCTCCAAGAGACTGTCTGTCTCTCTGTCTGTCCGTATCTCTCTGTCTGTATGTCTGTTGTCAGTTGCTCTGTCTGTCTGTCTGTCTGTCTGTCTATCTGTCTATCCGTCTATCTGTCTATCCGTCTATCTGACTGTCTGTCTATCTGACTGTCTGTCTCTCTCTCTCTCTGTCTCTCTGTCTCTCTGTCTCTGTCTCTCTCTCTCTCTGTCTCTCTCTCTCTGTCTCTCTCTCTCTATCTCTGTCTCTCTCTCTCTGTCTCTCTCTCTTAGTCTCTCTCTCTGTCTCTCTTTCTTAGTCTCTCTCTCTTTCTTAGTCTCTCTCTCTCTCTCTTTCTTAGTCTCTCTCTCTCTTTCTTAGTCTTTCTCTCTCTCTTTCTTAGTCTCTCTCTCTCTCTCTTTCTTAGTCTCTCTGTCTCTCTTTCTTAGTCTCTCTCTCTCTCAATCTTAGTCTCTCTCTCTCTCTTTCTTAGTCTCTCTCTCTCTTTCTTAGTCTCTCTCTCTCTCTTTCTTAGTCTCTCTCTCTCTCTTTCTTAGTCTCTCTCTCTCTTTCTTGGTCTCTCTCTCTTTCTTAGTCTCTCTCTCTCTTTCTTAGTCTCTCTCTCTCTCTCTCTCTCTTTCTTAGTCTCTCTCTCTCTCTTTCTTAGTCTCTCTCTCTCTCTCTCTTTCTTAGTCTCTCAGTTTCTCTCAGTCTCTCTCAGTCTCTCTCAGTCTCTCCCTCCCCCTCTCCCTCCCCTCTCCCTCTCCCTCCCCCTCTCCCTCCCCTGCAAGAAGTCGGTGAAGGGAGAAACTCGATGCACCCACTGAAGTAGCGCAGCTGTGGGTTTCCCTGAACCCACCCCGTCGTTAGAGAAATAAACGGTAAAAACCCTCTTTCAAATGTATGGGTTCAGACAAACCCGCATCGTCGGGCGTGTGTAGTCAAAAGCGGCATCCGGCAAAGGTTAAGTATCTTTCACATTTGATTTGCGTGACATGTTTTGAAGGGTGGATCCTTTCATAGAATTATCTTGCAAAATACGTTATCCTAATCATAATTCGTACTTAACTTGCTATGTATGGTATTCTTTTGAGGATCGAATTATTTACATGATACTTGAATATATAATTATGTATCACCTTGTTTTAGACTGGAATACCTTTCCTGGGATGAACAACATAATAAGTGCATTTTTGTGTGTTGGAGAAAACAGTATTTGTAAATAATTACTTAATCCAATACCGTGTGGCAATCGAGGTTAATCTATTATGGTTTAAAAAAATAATATTTACACAAAATAAAAAAGGCACAATTACAGATATAGAGACAGGGTGGTGTTGTCGTTTTATTTCCTGAAATCAATTCATAATCAGAAAAGGGGAAAAGAATAAATAGCACAGAGGCTAGCGTGGTTTTGTTCTGCATAATACAAAGCCCCACCTTCGAATGAACCGTGGTATGTTCACCTCAATTCCAATACAGAAAATGCGCCACAATTCTTCTAGGTAAACACTACAGGAAGTTGTTTTCTTTTGACAAGGACCTTTTAATGCATGTCACTGCAACTTTAATTCAGCGTGTCAGCGATCGTAAGCACTTAACGATGTTTGTTTGACAACGAAGTTAACTAAAAAGAAGTCGCGTAAGGCGAAAATACAACATTTAGTCAAGTAGCTGTCGAACTCACAGAATGAAACTGAACGCAATGCCATTTTTCAGCAAGACCGTATACTCGTAGCATCGTCAGTCCACCGCTCAAGGCAAAGGCAGTGAAATTGACAAGAAGAGCGGGGTAGTAGTTGCGCTAAGAAGGATAGCACGCTTTTCTGTACC
>NC_090253.1:44524494-44544494 GCF_037325665.1 Littorina saxatilis | reverse complement strand
AAACTTAGCCAACAAAAGATTGCGACAAATTTCGCACCCAAATTAAAGCTGTACTTCCCGTGTTATTTCACTCAAACTTCCTATGCCAGTCAAGTCCGTTCATTTGAACTCCTGGATAAACCTTTTGGATTACAGATGTTTTTTACACGGATCACGTGACGGCCGCTCAAATAAGGGTACCCTCAATATAAAAATAAAAAGGACCAATCAATCATTTTTGGCTTAGTTTATTTGGGTTTAAGAGAGTACATGTTTACGGCTCTTCCCTCAACGGTTATCGATGGTAGATATTGATGACAAGTTATAGTTGTTTCCTGTCCTAAAAGCATATATAATCGCTGTAACATGACACGTATAAGGTGCGTAGCATGCTATATTGTGTTTGTGTGGCGTGCCTATATTTACACCCAGTCATTGTGATATGAAACAGCCACTCTTGTCCATTTAAAACGTGAGAAGATGAAAATCGCTTGTTCAAATAAAAGTTTTGTTTACAGCGTCTTCTACGATTCCGACACAACCTACTTCAAGTCAAGCAACAGATGATTGGGAAACCTCGGTTCAACATACAACAGCAAACAGCTTTAAGGAAAATACAGCCGATGCTGTGAGTGATTATGTCAGCCATGACAGTCAGGACGCCAATGAACTCACTAAGAAGACTACCACTGCCATCATGGCTTTCAGCACAACACACAGATACGCAGAGAAAACTGTTGCAAACGGGCAAGAAAAGGACCCCAGATCTGCAGGGACAACTAAGAAGACTACCACTGCCATCATGGCTTTCAGCACAACACACAGATACGCAGAGAAAACTGTTGCAAACGGGCAAGAAAAGGACCCCAGATCTGCAGGGACAACTAAAGGCAGCTATCAGTCCACGTCAAACATTCATCATTCAACAAGTACAGTAAGCCCTGACGTTACAATCTCTCACGGTAACAATTTGAGCGGTCCTGAGATCTCAACTTATGATAACAATGCAATTTCAACTGCAAGAAGTTCCTTTGCAAGCGGCGCGCAGATCAACACAAATGTGAACCACACCACTAAAGCCATCACAAACACTCGTAAATCTCCCAAGTGCAGATGTTCTTTGAAGATGAACGTCACCTTAACAACTGCCCAAGATCCTAACGTAATGGTCAACGAACTGAGCCTAGATGTTAAAACACTCTCCTCCACACGACGAAGGAAAGAAAGTTCTGTCGACTCCCGAAGATCGTCAGGGCAGATTGGCAGTGCTTGGGTGATGGTATTTTCTGTGTTATTCGCTTGTGTCCTGCTGTCCGATTTGCCTTACATGTACAGAAACATCAGATATGGTGAATTCAATGTTGCCAAGCGTCCAGTTCCTGCAAAATAGAAATGGCATGTTCTTCTTTTTGCATTCAGTCAAGTATTGACTGAACGTTTTAGCGAGGGCGGAGGGTAAGGTGTGTCTCCCTAGGTGTGTTTTCGTGTCTGTGCAACGGATATTTCTCAAAAACTACCCAACGGATTTTTATGAAAATTGATGAACACATTTTTGAGGGCATATTTTGCTTGCGTCGTTTTTTTTCTCAGATTTTGTATAGGGCTATATGTGATTAGGTATTTTTTTTCCCGTTTGTGAAAGTTGAGGCCGCACTGTCATGGCCACATCTTTTTTTTCTTTTTTTGTATTAATGTACGTGAGATGTTTTTCTCACAATCTCTGACCACGTCGGGATAATGGGATTGAATTTCAGCTCAGTACCTTGAAATTATTTCTGAAGTAGCCTATTCCTTTAAATTACGCCGATTTTTTCTCTCGAAATTATGAATCGCCAAAGGAATGTCATTGTGTTCCCTATTTCCGCCTGTGTCTGAAAATACATTGTTTTGTTGTGTTTAGTTGAACATTGTACTTACAAGCCACTTTCTTTATATTTGGAATAAAGCACAGAACATTAATATCTGTCTTTGCCTATTCATTTTTGTTCTCTTAAAAAAGAAATGTGTGTGTATGCGTGTGTGTGTATGTGTGTGTGTGTGTGTGTGTGTGTGTGTATGTGTGTGTGTGTCTGTTTGTGCGTGTGTGTGTGTGTGTGTGTGTGTGTGTATGTGTGTGTGTGTGTATGTGTATATGTCTGTGTGTGTGGTGTCCTTTTATTCGAACATATGAAGATGTTGACAACATGAAAACGGAGTAAAGGAGCTGAGTAAATACACGTTCAATTTTCTGGCAGAAACAGAATTGCGCAGTGTTAAGCATACAGAGTTCAATAAATAGTCTTTTGTTTGGCCTGGATAAACTTAAGTCTTATCAAAACATATCGCCTTGAGCTTTATTCGATTGGAAAGCGACTCAGCAAAGACTTTCCAAGGAGGCGTTTTGCAGTGTTAAAATTATCCTACCATATCAAAGCCCCGCATCTCCGTCTCCCTCACCCCTCCGCTTCTATAAAACATGTTTATTATTATTACTTTTCACGAATATTCTGTTTTCGTTCTGCCGCCAACCTGAATTGTTAGAGTACATCCCGCATCATAAGACCGATTTGTCAAAGCGTGTCGAAGAGCTGCAAACAATAGTTGCAGACATCGGGAAATACGAAGTGTCAAAACATACGATGTCGTCATTAATAATTCATCTGGTCATTGCCATAGGTGGTGACAATTAATATGCGCGTTCCAACAATAAACACTACAAAACGTTTCGCGTGAGCATACATCTCCTTACATGGAATGGCGGTTTGGTTTCCTTGAAAGTCATTCCAGTAAGCTTACTCGGTTTTGTGTATGTCCAGTGGAACAGAATATGTTTTTGTATTTTTTTTTCTTCTCAATAAAGCTTTCAAAATAAGTTACGCGGGTTTCTCCCATGTTGTTATAGAGAAGACAAAACGTAAATAAATAGGAAAAGGAAAGAAAAGAAGATCAAAAGAACGTAAATAGAAAACACAAACATGCAAACTAATAAACAAACATGGAACGTACGTAAATGAACAATGAAACAATCACACACACACACACACACACACACACACACACACACACCACACACACACACACACACACACACACACACACACACACACACACACACACACACACACACACACACACACACACACAAATAGAAAGAACGAAAACTAATTAAAAAAGAAAGAGATTAACAAAAAAGAAGGAAATAGATAAATAAATAAATACATAAATATGCATTGTGCAACACCTACACAACGCACTCTTTGACTATCTGACTGACTATCAGTTCTAACTCACAAAGCTACAACGTTCTCTAATGGAAACTCTTTCACACAAATCGTATTTTCTTTTGAAAACAAGTCCTCTAGGCTCTACAATCTATGGAGACGTCGTTTTTTGTCATTTATTGAATTAAAATTTCAAGCAACGAACCTGCACACGATTAAGAAAACACACTTTAACATTCTTTCAAGTTTTATCTTTAAACAGCACGTAGGACTTCTTCAACATATTGTTTCAGGCTAAGGTATACCAGTTCAAAATAAGTTCAACATCTGCCTTGAACTGGGTGAGATAGGTTTCAGCCTGTTGACCCCTTTTGTCCTGCACTTCTGCCGGTCCATCGTTACAATGTGAACAACAATGAACAGACAGATTTGAACCCTTGAACTATAAGCGGCTGATGACGGAATGAAAAGTTAGAAAACTCCATTAAAGAGTTTCGCAGGTTTTTGAAATAGAAATCTGCGTACTTTGCCTGAGTTCAATCAGTTTGTAAGTAGATAATGACAAAATCACCCACCATATTAACATCGAATCCCATTTGCTCTCTGTCTCTCTGTCTGTCTATGTATATGTCTCTCTGTCTCTGTCTCTGCCTCTGTTTAGTCTCTCTCTCACTTTCAAAACCCTTGGAAAAACATATATATAAACATGCCATAGAACATGTTGATAAAAACAATTTATTCCATCTAAAACAATATGGTTTTCGCAAAAAGCACTCATGTCATACAGCTCTTATAAATCTGATTGATCAATGGCTAACCAACATAAATTCCAATACATTTTCTGCAGCACTGTTTGTGGATTTTGCAAAGGCCTTCGATGTCTTCTCATCAGCCACCATTACTATTCTTAAATCTTTTCTTTTAAATAGAAAACAAATTACATTTACTAATGCGTCATATTCAAATGAAAGTACTTTGAAATATGGGGTCCCACGGGGATCTGTTTTAGGACCATTATTGTTCTCTATTTATGTTAATGATTTACCACTTTGCATACGTAATAACTGTGAGTTGTTTGCAGATGATACTACTATACGTTCCAGTCACCCTTCCTTAGATTATTTATCAAAAACTCTCCAAGAAAGCATTAATGCACTACTGAATTGGTCAGAGTTAAACCATATGTCTCTTAACCATACAAAAACAAAATTTATGCTCATAGCCACAAGACAGAAACGACAAAATCTATTATCGAGCATTCCACCCCTTTTTTTATTAAAAATCAAGTATTGGAAGAAGTGTCTCAGCGTAAAGTACTTGGTGTAAAAATTGATAATAATTTGTCATGGAATGACCAACATTGATTACATGGACTGAGTGGCCGAGTGGTAACGCACTTGCGCTCGGAAGCGAGAGGTTGTGAGTTCTACCCTGGGTCAGGGCGTTAGCAATTTTCTCCTCCCTTTCCTAACCTAGGTGGTGGGTTCAAGTGCTAGTCTTTCGGATGAGACGAAAAACCGAGGTCCCTTCGTTTACACTATATTGGGGTGTGCACGCTAAAGATCCCACGATTGACAAAAGGGTCTTTCCTGGCAAAATTGTATAGGCATAGATACAAATGTCCACCAAAATACCCGTGTGACTTGGAATAATAGGCCGTGAAAAGTAGGATATTCGCCGAAATGGCTGCGATCTGCTGGCCGATGTGAATGCGTGATGTATTGTGTAAAAAAAATTCCATCTCACACGGCATAAATAAATCCCTGCGCCTTGAATATGTGCGCGATATAAATTGCATAAAATAAAAATAAAAAAAATAAAAAAATAAATCCCTGCGCTTAGAACTGTACCCACGGAATACGCGCGATATAAGCCTCATTTTGATTGATTGATACATCTGTAAGATTGCTTCCCCAAAAATATATCAGTTATCAAAAATTAAACACTTCTTGAATCTCCACTCGCGAAAGATCTTGTTTTACAATTACATATTGTCAAATATTGATTATGCATCCACTGTATGGGATTGTGCAAGTGCTAATGTTTTGAAACCTTTAGCCAGTCTTCACAGAAGAGCAGTTAAGCTAATATGCTAACAAATCACACTCCTTCAGAATCTGATTATAAAAATGTGCAAGTACTACCATTTCAAAAAAGATTGATGTATAATAAAGGTGTTATAATGCATAAAGTGATGTCAGGGTATGCACCGGAGACATTACGTGATAATTTTATTTTATAGTATAACAGACTAAAAATCATAACACCGATTTTACGTATTGACCTTATCAAATCAAGCCTTCTTTATTCAGGTGCGGTCATATGGAACTCACTGCCTATTTTTCTTAAACATAAAACAAACACATACAGCTTCAAAAAAAAAAAGTATGTCACACATACTGCAACTAAACATGTGCTGAATGGTTCGTCAATTCATTTAAAATGTATGTGCATGTTAAACAAAATTATAATAATATTCAGATCTACATTAAGTTATGTTAAAAATTGACTCTTTTTATCATTGACAATTGTACTTAAAATGCAGTACGACAATTTATTTTTAAATTTGTATCTGTACATTGAGTTATAATGTGTTAAGTTTGATGTGATAGTTCTTTGATTATATTGAAATTCTGTTCTTGTTGACCCTATATTAGGGCGAGGGCTGGATGTAAAAAAGCAATATTCTTGCTTATTCATTACCCTCGATAATAAAGATGTTGTCTTGTCTTGTCTTGTCTTGTCTTTCTCTCTCTCTCTCTCTCTGTTCACACACACACACACACACACACACACACACGCGCGCGCGCGCGCGCGCACGCACGCCCACACGCACGCACACACACACACACACACACACACACACATGTACACACACACACACACACACACAGACACACGCACACACACACACATACACACCCACACACATATATATATATATACGCCCCTGAGGAAGGCCTGGCAACAGGTCGAAAATGTGGGCTGCCACTTGAAATTCTTTGTTTGGCTTTTCTATTTCTTGATTTTGTTTTTTGTGCACTCGATCGCTTGTACTTTTAAAGACGTAATTCCTATGCATTCTCGCTCTTGACGTCATTTTATATATATACATATATATACATGCATGTTTACAAATACTTTGAAGCCTTCTTTCCAATGACATGCAAACGGTGTTCTGTTTCAGCTGTTCTAATTTCTGTGTCGATTTTAACGCGGGCACCTTGTTTTTGTGAATGTTATTTTAAGTGTGTGCCTGGCATGTAAATTCAATATGTTTACTGCATGGATATGAGATGGGAATATATGGCGTTTGTATTCATATACATGGTTGTACAATAAACGGCCTCATCACAGAGATATGCATGCATTCCAACACTCCTGCCCAGTGTTTTCTGACGGTCTTAAAACGAAGTCGAATACGCAAAATATAATTCGCGAAGCTGGCCTAACAGAGCTTTAGCACTGAGTTTTCTGTAAAAAGACTCCGCTAAGTCTTCGCGTAGTCGACTTTGGGCTCAATCAAGGACAGGCTTAAGGGTGAAGATGAGGGCAGTAGGCCGGTGGGGGATGGAAAGCACTTGTCTTTTCAGTCACTGTCCTGGATAACGATCGCTGGTAGCCTGATTTATACGGAGACAATGATTGTGCATTGCGATAAACAATTTGTTGACGAGTATAGACCCATTGCATGCTCACACCCACCAGTTCTAACAAACTGTAATTGCATTATATTTGTGACGAATAACAATATTTCAAACAAAATGATTACTTATTGACTGTCTGTCTGCCGATTTACTTTCCGTTTTATCTTTTGTTTTCTGGTAAATACTTTTACGGGTGAGATATTGAAAACTGCTATTTAAGGCGGCACCTTTTAGATCGGATTAAACAGATTTCTCTCTGCCAGTTTCTCAACATCAATGGTGGATGCATTTGTCTTCAAAGAATAACGCATAAAAGTATGGCTGCGTCAATAAAGATATTTTCATTGAAAAGTCAACGCCTGCATTTCAATAAAGTTGCCGCTGCAAAATAATGTGGGACGACTTTGAAACCATATTGGTAATGCCTTTAGGTTGAACAATTAATATAATAGCAGTTATTGATATATACGGTGCCCACATATTCACAGCCTAAAGCTGACCTTGTTATTGTTAGTGTGATTTGGCTCCTGTGAGAATCTAGATAAATGACACTCATTCCTCTCATTAGACGCAGGAGATACTCAAGTGATAGTCATTCTTACACTTTGTTAAGAAGGACCAATGTTCAGCATTTTAATTTGCTAGCTCAGTGGGTATTATATCTTTTGAAGCTACCTAAAGAAAAGGTGATGTTTACAAAAATCAGTGTGCAATAAATAGTCAAACATAGAGACACAGAACCGAAACAAACAGGGTATACTGGCCATTATCGCGTAAAACATTGTTGTTGGTCAAACTGCCACGGTTTTCCACGTTACCAACAGTTCAATCCTTGGTTTGATCTTTGAGAACCAAGCGGCACGCAGTCGCCCGATCTATCAAAGTTTAAGGGGAGTCGTCGAACAGAATGACTCCTTTTGGCCTTTCGCTCTGTGCCATCCGTGACAAATGTATACTCCTGGGTTCTGTGATGGTGATGTTGCTGAGTCTTGGTTCATCTCTTCCTTGGAATGGTACGTATATCTCGCTGACAATTGTTACATATTTGTATAGTTTTGTTGTTGTTGTCGTTGTCATTGTCGTTGTTGTTGTTGTTGTTGTTGATGATGTTGTTTCTTATTCGGTATTATTCGTCGTCCTCGTTGTTGTTGTTGTTGTTGTTGATGTTGTTGTTGTTGTTGTGGTTGCTGTTGTTGTTGTTGTTGCTGTCGTCGTCGTTGTTGTTGTCATTGGTGAAGCTGTTGTCATCGTTGTTGTTGTCATCGGTGTTATTATTATCGTTGTTGCTGATGTCTTCTTTTCCTTCCTCCTCTCTTGTTCCAAGTCACTTCCGTGAAGCCCCCGCCCCCTCCGCTTCTTTTCTTTGTATTTGCAATCATTGTTTGTTGTTGCTCAAACTGCCACGGTTTTCCAACAGCAACCACAACTGTTGGTAACGTGGATAACCGTGGCAGTTTGACCAACAACAAACAATGTTTTACGCGATAATGGCCAGTATACCCTGTTTGTTTCGGTTCTGTGTCTCTATGTTTGACTATTTATTGCACACTGATTTTTGGCTCACGTAAGTGTAGCCTATGCGATGCTAACTTTTGTCTGTCTGTGCGTGCGTATGTATGTATGTGGTAGAAACTCTAACATTTGAAGACGTCACATTACATTGACGTCACATTATGACGTAAGAGGGTTTGACGTCACGCGAAGGAATTACTGAAAGTCTCGGTCATTGTTTTTTTGAGCGGGCCGAGACTAGTTGGCAGTCGTGTCCCTGTAAGTAGGCTACATGCAGACAGACAGATTAGATCTAGTGTCTTGCTTTCTTGCACAGTTTCACCAATGCTCTTTCTGTGTGTGTGTGTGTGTGTGTGTGTGTGTGTGTGTGTGTGTGTGTGTGTGTGTGTGTGTGTGTGTGTGTGTGTGTGTGTGTGTGTGTGTGTGTGTGTGTGTGTGTGTGTGTGTGTGTGTGTGTGTGTGTGTGTGTGTGTGTGTGTGTGTGTGTGTGTGTGTGTGTGTGTGTGTGACGGAGTGATTGAGTTTGTGTTACTGTTTGTCGATTTCTTACGTGAGCCTTGAAGGCTTCGCCTCTTGTTGTAAACATAACCTTTTCTTTAGGTAGCTTCAAAAGATATAATACCCACTGAGCTAGCAAAAAAATGTTGAACATTGGTCCTTCTTAACAAAGTGTAAGAATGACTATCACTTGAGTATCTCCTGCGTCTAATGAGAGGAATGAGTGTCATTTATCGAGATTCTCACAGGAGCCAAATCACACTAACAATACCAAGGTCAGCTTTAGGCTGTGAATATGTGGGCACCGTATATATCAATAACTGCTATTATATTAATTGCTCAACCTAAAGGGATTACCACTGTTTGTGATGTTATTGAGGTTATTGCTTCTGCTATTGCTTCCATTACTGTGCAGCTTTCAGTTCTGTATCACGTGCAATTTATAGATAACAGAAAAAAAAGAGTACTGGGCAGACAGGCACAAATCATTCCTAACCAAGTCAAAGGCAGTGCAATTTAGAATTCAATTATTTTCCCGTAGAGTCTTCCCCAGGACAGCATTCAGGCAAACGAAAATCTAAACAGCAGCAATGCAAACAATTTTAATGAACAAGTCGCGTAAGGCAAAATAACAACATTTAGTCAAGCTGTCGAACTCACAGAATGAAACTGAACGCACTGCATTTTTTCACCAAGACCGCATACTCGTAGTTTCGTCAGTCCACCGCTCGTGGCAAAGGCAGTCAAATCGACAAGCCAGAATAGTGCGGTAATGGTCGCGCTGAGTAGGATAACACGCTTTTGTGTATCTCTATCCTTTTTAGCGTACTGACTTTGTTTTTAATCCAAACATATCATATGCATATGTTTTTGGAATCAGGGGCCGACAAGGAATGATATGAAGTTTCTAAATCGATTTGGGACAATTAATTTTAATCATAATTTTCATATTTTTAATTTTCAGAGCTTGTTTGTAATCCAAATATAACTTATGTATATGTTTTTTGAATCAGAAAATGACGACAAATAAGCTGACATTGTTTTTGGATCGTTTAACATAAAAATGTTTAATGACAAGTTTCCGATTTTTAATGACCAAATTCATTAATTATTTTTTAAGCCACCAAGCTGAAATGCAATACCAAAGTCCGGCCTTCGTCGAAGATTGCTTTGCCAAAATTCCAATCAATTTGATTGAAAAATGAGGGTGTGACAGTGCCGCCTCAACTTTGACAAAAAGCTGGATATGACGTCATCAAAGACATTTATCGAAAATTATCATTCCCAGGAACTCCCATGTCGAATTTCATAAAGATCGGTCCAGTAGTTTAGTCTGAATCGCTCTACACACACACACACAGACAGACAGACAGACATACAGACATACAGACATACAGACAGACAGACAGACAGACAGACAGACAGACAGACAGACAGACAGACAGACAGATACACACACACACACATACACACATATACACCACGACCCTCGTCTCGATTCCCCCTCTATGTTAAAAGATTTAGTCAAAACTTGACTAAATGTAAAACGAGACGGACAGATCAAGCTAACGACTAAAGAAGAAAACATGAAGGAAGAGCAACTGGTTTAAGAATAGGGGCAATGCCGTTGTCGTTGCTGCTGGCTATGGGGCTGTTCTTGTTTGTACGGTGCGTTTTGTTCTGCTTTTTTGCGACCGCTTTTTGTCTTCCTGACATGCTGTATGTTAGTGATGTGATGAAGCTGCTGTTTGTTTGTGTCTCTTGAATGAGTAGGGATCGGGTGGTTAGGATGCGTTTCGGTGATTGCAGAAAGAGGTGGGTTAATTTTGAGCAGGATTTGAAAGGTTGACTAGATTGGTGTTGGTGAATGCGGTATAATGGCGACGACGGAGGTTGTGGCATTGTTACAGAATATAAATAGACTGATTCAATGTTCACTCTCTCCTTTTTAAATTCATTGAATGTATTACGGCAGATATGGAATCCAGAGAGAGTGTAGTGTGTGTGTGTGTATGTGTGTGTGTGTGTGCGTGTGTGTGAGTGCGTGTGTGTGTGTGTGAATGTGTGTGTGTGTGTGTGTGTGTGTGTATGTGTACGTGTGTATATGTGTGCATGTGTGGTTTGTTTATGAGTGTGTATGAGTGCGCACGTGCGTTCGTGCGTACGTCCGTGCGTATTTCAGAGGTCAGCTAAGACTCAGTCTCGACTTTTCAGTTCAGCTTGTTAATGATTTACCGAATGGTTTAAAACTGCTACCCGCGACTTGTTTGTTTTTTTAAACTTTTTCAGGTGACTGCCAGTACGTTCCGACGGACTACACCAAGTGCGAATTTAACCGCACATACCGCACACCAGGCACGGCTCCAAGCAACGCGGACTGTGAACAGATATGTGAAGAAGATTATTCCACAGAGTCTGCTCCACGATGCTGGTGGTACACTTTCTACACTCGGTTTGGTTTCCCCAACTGCGACCTTCACGGTGCTCTCAGTCCGGCTGTGTGTCCAGAATCGGCAGTTGATGCGTCGTCGATACACTGGCGTCGCATATGTCCGTCAGGCGAGTATATCTATAATAGCTGACCAAACGAAATAACAAACAAGCATACAAACAAACCAATGAACCACCTACAACCAACCAACCAACCAACCAATCAAGCAAGCAAGCAAACAACAATCAAATAATCAAACAAATAAACAAATAAACAAACACATATTATTCATGTTCTTTAAGCAGCTAGTATCCCGCACGCCGTTTCGTTGTTTGTCACTGTGCTGTTTAATTTTGAATGCAACACAACGTATCATGAAATGTTGTTTACTTGTGGACATCTTAATTAATTAGATTTGTTCAACAAGTCTGCTTTAGAACAGACAGACACACAGACACACAGACACACCGACACACACACACACACACTAACACACACACACACACACACACGCATGCGTGCACACAGACACATGCGCACGCACGCACGCACGCACGCACGAACAAAAATAACACACACACACGCATACACACACATACACACACGCACGCACGCACGCACGCACGCACACACACACACACACACACACACACACACACACACACACACACACTCACACACAACGAAACACTCACACATGCACTATTATTTTGTCTCTTAAATACGGACGTCAGTGAGGTCCATGTATCAATGACAGCTTACTGATTTCGTTCATGATATCGATTCTTCCAGTTTATTATGCTTAGGTTTGGTTTATCAAGCGTGCTGTTTAACACCTAGCGTGGTATTCTGTTAACAGAACCCTCCACAACACCCGTACCAACAACATCAAGCCAAGCCAATACCGACCGGAACATCTACTCCACGCACACAGCAAGCACTCTGGGGGAAAACACAACTGAGACTGTGAGCAATACCAGTAATGACAGTCACAACACTAAGAGTTCTACTGAGAAGTCGATCAGAACCAGCACTGTCCGCAACGCAGAGGAAACAACTTTGAGCGGTGCCGACAACAACCTCAGCTCAGCGGGAACTACTGACAGCAGCTATCAGCCTGTTTCAAATACGCAAGAGACAAGCAATGCAAAAAGCTCTAACGTTCCACTCGCTCGGGGCTTCTCATTGACCGATTCTGAAAGCACAACTCGCAATAACCGTGAAATGTCAACTCCAAACAAATCCATCGCCAACAGGGTTCAGAACGGAACGAATGAAACCCAGACAAATTCTGCCCCCAAAAAATCGTGCAAGTGCAGATGTTCTTTGCTGCAGAACAAGACGTTAGGAGACGCACACCTACCCAGCGGAACCATCAACGAACTGAGACTAGATGTTAAAACGCTTTCTTCCACACGACGGCGGAAAGAAAGTTCCGTGGACTCAAGATGGTCGTCATGGCTGATTGGCGGTGTTTGGGTGATTTTGATTTTGGTTTTATTCGGTTGGGTCGTGTTGTCTGATTTGCCGTACATTTACAGAAACATCAGTCGTGGAAAGTTCACTATCACCAAGTCTCAAGTACATGCAAAATAGAGATTACAGCATATGTGACCCTCCACCACGAAATGAGTCGCATGTCACCTCGCGCGGTTAATATAAGTCCGGGGAGTGTCTGGTAACAGTGTGAGGGTCACCTTAGTCACAGGCTTATAACTCAAACAGTTTTTGCTCTTTTCTAAAACGGTTTTCACCACTGGATAGAGCGTAAAGAACTCTTTAGGACAATGTAAAAATATGAAAATCATGCAAAGGTGGCATGCGACTCATTCCGTGGTGGAGGGTCACATATGTTCTAACAGGAAGAACAAGAAGAACAAGAATGTAATGCACCAGATAGCATACAAGCCATTGGTATTTGTTGTGGTGTGGATACAATCATACAACCAGGCATATGTCGTGCCGAACTCACGTAATTGCCGACATTGCGGAATCGGCAACATTTTTGCCCATTTTACGTAATCGGCAAAACACAACCCATTTCGCGAAATCGGCAGCGTTTTGCCAAAAATGAGTAAAGGCTTCTAAACATTGCCAATTTTTCAAAAGCGCCAGCCAGTCTGTTACTTTTTGTGTCACCAGAACAATGCACTAACATTGCTGTACCTCCCTATTATGGTTTTTACATTTAGTCAAGTTTTGACTAAATGTTTTAACATCGAGGGGGGATCGAAACGAGGGTCGTGGTGTATGTGTGTGTGTGTGTGTGTGTGTGTGTGTGTCTGTCTGTCTGTCTGTCTGTCTGTCTGTCTGTCTGTCTGTGTGTGTGTGTAGAGCGATTCAGACCAAACTACTGGACCGATCTTTATGAAATTTGACATGAGAGTTCTTGGGATTGATATCCCTGAACGTTTTTTTCCTTTTTTTGATAAATACCTTTGATGACGTCATATCCGGCTTTTTGTAAAAGTTGAGGCGGCACTGTCACGCCCTCATTTTTCAATCAAATTGATTGAAATTTTGGCCAAGCAATCTTCGACGAAGGCCGGACTTCGGTATTGCATTTCAGCTTGGTGGCTGAAAAATTAATTAATGACTTTGGTCATTAAAAATCTAAAAATTGTAAAAAAAACACATTTTTCTAAAACGATCCCAATTTACGTTCATCTTATTCTCCATCATTTGCTGATTCCAAAAACATATAAGTTTGTTATATTTGGATTATAAACAAGCTCTGAAAATTAAATATATAAAAATTATTATCAAAATTAAATTTTCGAAATCAATTTAAAAATACTTTCATCTTATTCCTTGTCGGTTCCTGATTCCAAAAACATATAGATATGATATGTTTGGATTAAAAACACGCTCAGAAAGTTAAAACAAAGAGAGGTACAGAAAAGCGTGCTATCCTTCTCAGCGCAAGTACTACCCCGCTCTTCTTGTCAATTTCACTGCCTTTGCCGTGCGCGGTGGACTGACGATGCTACGAGTATACGGTCTTGCTGCGTTGCATTGCGTTCAGTTTCATTCTGTGAGTTTGACAGCTACTTGACTAAATGTTGTATTTTCGCCTTACGCGACTTGTTTTGGTCTGTGTTGGTCTGTGTCGAGCATAACTCAGGAAAAGCACGTACATTACACTTTTTGGCAAAACTTGCCATACTGTATCGATTATTGCGATATTTATTCATTTGAGTATCTAGCTGTGTAAGTGTGATGATATCCCAGGCATTTTAGAATTTTAAAACCAAACAGTGGCTTCTGATTACGAAAACTGGGCGAATGTTGGTAGCCGTTACGCGTTTTCGGCAAAACGCTGCCGACTTCGCGTAATGGGCAGCGTTTTGCCGATTACGCGAAATGGGCAAAAATGTTGCCGATTCCGATTCTCTCTCTCTCTCTCTCTCTCTCTCTCTCTCTCTCTCTCTCTCTCTCTCTCTCTCTCTCTCTCTCTCTCTCTCTCTCTCTCTCTCTCTCTCTCTCTCTCTCTCTCTCTCTCTCTCTCTCTCTCTCTCTCTCTCTCTCTCTCTCGATGCGATGTGTAAATGAGACATGGATGTGTTCATGTCTGAATGCGTAAGAACAATGCAAGGAATGTCCATAGAGGTATGTGGAAGGTGTTTCAATAACCTGCCCTGTTATATAGTGCTATATGTTGTATGTAAAATCAATGTCTTGTTTGTACTATTGTTATGTACCACGCCTGAATTTCTCTATGAGATAATAAAGTATTCTTATTCTTATTCTTATTCTTATTTGTGTATAATATGTAATTTGTAAATATGCATATGTTGTTGTTTTTCTCTACCTTTTTTTCTGCGTGAATATCTGTGTAAATATGTGATTAGATTAGTCCCGTCTCTGGGCGAGGGCTGGTTGAAAAAAAGCTCGTTATATTGCTTATGCCACAACCCTCGAAAAATAAAATTTTGATTTGATTTGATTTGATTTGATTTGCTCTCTCTCTCTCTCTCTCTCTCTCTCTCTCTCTCTCTCTCTCTCTCTCTCTCTCTCTCTCTCTCTCTCTCTCTCTCTCTCTCTCTCACACACACACACACACACACACACACACTCACTCACCTGACACAGACACACACACACACACATACACACACACATACTAACACACACACACACACTAATACACACACACTAACACACACACACATACACACACACACACACACACACACACACACACACACACACACACACACACACACACACACTGATAATCCCGAAAGACTGTATGAGTCCGGTGAAGCATCGTTAGAAGCTCGAGGCTTCCACAGCCAATAATGTATTATGTGTGTCATACAAGCATTATGTACATATTATGTTAATACAAACAAATCCAAACAGAGATACGCGTACTGCTAAAGATCCAAAATGTAGAATCAAAAAGCTAGAAAGGTTAGTTATTGGAACGTTTATTGTGTGTGCGTGTGTGCGTGTGTGTGTGTTTGTGTGTGTGTGTGTGTGTGTGTGTGTGTGTATGTGTGTGTGTGTGAGTGTGTGTATGTGTGTTGTGTGTGTGTGTGTATGTGTGTGTGTGAGTGTGTGTGTGTGTGTGTGTGTGAGTGTGTGTATGTGTGTATATGTGTATGTGTGTGTGTGTGTGTGTGTGTATGTATGTATGTATGGGTATGTGCGTGTGTGTGTGTGAGTGTGTGTGTGTGTGTGTGAGTGTGTGTGTGTGTGTGTATGTATGTGTGTATGTGTGTGTGTGTGTGCTTGTCCTCAACGGGTTTGTTTGTAATGACCCGAAGTTCGTTGGTACAATATCCTGAAAGTTTCAAAACAATCCACCGGATTGAATACAGCTTTTTGTCATAATACCCCTCAACATTGACGCAATCGACCGCTCATGCAATCAATACCTGCGTCGCTATCAACGGTATGACATGAGAAATACGCAATATAGCTTAACAAAACAACATGTCATGGATAGATCGATGTTGATTTCAATTTCTCATCGTATGTAAAAGTTGCCAAGTTGAATGTTCGTCGATAAGTAATTGGTACCTTGCGTGAGGTTAATATTGGAGGTACCTCTATTATAGCGGCGGTCTTGGGACCCCTTGCAAAAGAAATTTTCGATCCGATAGTCGCTTAGTCTTCTTCGTCTTCTTCTTCTTCTTCCGTGGGCTGAAACTCCCACGTACACTCGTGTTTTTTGCACGAGTGGAATTTTACGTGTATGACCGTTTTTTACCCCGCCATTTAGGCTGTCATACGCCGTTTTCGGAGGAAGCATGCTGGGTATTTTCGTGTTTCTATAACCCACCTGACTCTGACATGGATTACAGGATCTTTTTCGTGCGCACTTGGTCTTGTGCTTGCGTGTACACACGGGGGTGTTCGGACACCGAGGAGAGTCTGCACACAAAGTTGACTCTGAGAAATAAATCTCTCGCCGAACGTGGGGACGAACTCACGCTGACAGCGGCCAACTGGATACAAATAGAGCGCGCTACCGACTGAGCTACATTTAAAAAAAAAAATTTTTGTATCGTATAAACCATGCAATTCATGTCCATTATAGGCAATTAAGACCTGACGGACAATAAGCCCCTTACATTTCTTCTCTGAGCTACATCCCCGCCAAGTCGCTTAGTCAACGATCAAACTTTCCAATAACTTGACTAACAATTGCAACTGTCAATCAATATGCTTCTGTTTTCATTAAAGTGCCAGTAAACAAGAATCAGCATAAGCATCACAATGTGTGTGAAGCTCCATACATAATTCACATAGTCAGTATTTTCATAACAATCGTGTGCCGATAGCATCATAATTATTATTTGTGACCCTCCACCACGAAATGAGTTGCATGTCACCTCGCGCGGTTCTGCGCTAGGCTTAATATAAGTCCGGGGAGTGTCTGGTAACAGTGTGAGGGTCACCTTAGTCACAGGCTTATAACTATTTTGCTCTTTTCTAAAACGGGTTTCACCACTGAATAGAGCATAAAAAACTCTTCAGGAAAATGTAAAAATATGAAAATCATACAAAGGTGACATGCGACTCATTCCGTGGTGGAGGGTCACATTTAGACATTACCAGATAATCCCACGCCCCAAGGTGTGTGTTTTTCTAGGTTTAAGCCAATTCAATCCTTGGACATTTTAGAGCTTCATAAAAAAAACTAGGGTCACACAGTTTAGTGTCATAACCTTTCGGGAGGAGAGGACGAAATCAATGACAAACTCAAAAGAAGATTTTAACATAATGTCAATCGTACTATATTTGCTGTTTTTCAAATGTAAATAAGAGTTGTTTGAATCATCAACTGTCGTTGACTGCGGCGTTCCAGAGTCCTGTTTTCGATCCCATTGCTTCTTTCTAGGGTTTGCTTAAAGGTATAGCCCTCCTCGTGTAGACAATTAAGTTAATTGTCTCATACCTAACTAGGCTTTCCCTTGGGGGGAAAGTGCATTTCTCCACTTGTACACATACCAAGGTTTAAACAACAAGATGAATGTGGGTAAAACACAAAGTTAAACACACAAAAGAAATTGGTACTCACCAAAGACAGCACAGACAAAGACAAGGTCGAATTTTCGCCTACATAGAAGCTTCTTCGGGACAACGAATATACAGAAAAACAAAAAGCAAAAGCAAAAACAAAAGCAGCACAAAACCAACAAGAGGCGAAGCCTTCAAGGCTCACGTAAGAAATAGACAAACAGTAACACAAACTCACTACACGAAGCTTCGCAAAGTCTTAATACCAAAAACCCACAGCTACGGCGTGGTACTTTGACCCCAACATCGCTTCTCAAGTTTTGACATGCGAAGCTTCGCCGTAGCTCGCAACGAAGTTGGGTTTTTTTGTAAGAAGAGTGCTTTTCGATTCAAGATGGACGACGAAATCAGACTCAATACCATAGTGAAGAATGCATTTATCGACTTTGGTTGACTCAAAGTACAAGAACTAACCTCCTACCTCAGTACCTGTATTATTTCATACTGCGATGCATTGACATGTCGAATGAAACTCGAAATCCCAGCGCTCACGCCAACTGGTCCCGGCCGTGCTCAGTCAACGAAATAGAACACATACAATTAACTTACGTCATCATCAAGTACGTAAAGTACAATTTGTGACGTAAAGTACTCAGAAAGAAGCACACCACGCGCTGGTCGAGACTACGTGCATGCGCTTTCTGACTAATATGATTTGAGACGCCAAGACATGAAAAGAAAAAGATAACTCTTGCCTTCCAACTAGTCTCGGCCCGCTCAAAACCGAGACTTTCAGTAATTCCTTCGCGTGACGTCTAACCCTCTTACGCCATAATGTGACGTCTTCAAATGACGAAATGTTAAAGTTTCTACCACAGACATACACACGCACAAACACACACACACACACACACACACACACACACACACACGCACACACACACGCACAAACGCACAGACAGACAAAGTTACGATCGCATAGGCTACACTTACGTGAGCCAAAAAGGGGTTAAAATATGGAGGGAAACCTAAAGGGACAAAACTCTAGTCACAAAAAGGAATTTCAGGGGAGCGAAATAGTTAGAATACCAAGAATCAACATCCTGACCGCTTCCTCTTCATTGTCAGAATGTGTTGATGACTCGAGTTTTACAGCTTGCCACTATTGACCGTTAAGAAATTAAATCATCCAAAAATCAACACACTGCATAGTGAGGACCAAGACTATTGAGTTTATGTATGTGTCCCAGTAGAGGAACAGGCCTTATGCCATGTTAAAGCCATGTGTACTCGATGACTATACACGCTAATTGCTTTACCAACAGCTGGAGACAGACTAAATTAAGTTCCCTGCAAAATATTGTGGTCTAGGACCCCTTAAATGTTGAGATATTTGAATTTTCATTTTGATCTGGATCGTCCTATTTATAGATTTGGCAACACATGTAACGTTGATGCAAGGGAGAGAACACCGCGGCTTTGTTGACATCCTCACTTTTTCAGAGGCTAGAACAAGCTGTAATGCATGTATTATGGTCCGCGTATGGTGACGTATCGTCATTATATGGTCTTATGGTGCGTTTGACATCGATTGTGGGCAAACTACACTTTGTAAACACGGGAGTGCGTTAGTATGCCTTTAATGGCAGGCCATATCCTGGATGCTGAGTATATGAGGGACTTTGCTTTGAAATCTCGGTCCACCCGAGGAGGGTCTGAAGCTCCCAATAGGCTATCTATGAAGGGATTATTTTCTCTCTCTTTTGCTCTGCTAAGAGATTTTAACAAATCTCAGAAGAAAGTTTCTGCTGACTTTCAATTCTTTCTTTGTGAACTTTTAATATTCTAAATATAACATATTAGAAGTTGTGAAAAAAACACTTGAAAGTCAGCAAATACATATATTTCTTTTCTTTTTGGTCAAGCGAAGGACTGTATCTTTATTTGTCTCACACCCGTTTCTATTGCAGATCCTTCACAAGCAGTTAATCATCTTCAGTCTGTTTCAGTGCTTACGTGCATATGACAAGAACATTCTCGTGTGATATATATGGACTCTCAAAAAAAGTTCAGGCTTATATTATATTAAGCAAAAATTGGTTTTATACCCTGTACAATATATAAATAACACCCTTGGCGGGATTATGAGGATGATGCGGATTTCTGGTGACTCGCTGCTCATTTTCGTTACTCTGTGCAATGCAGTGTTGCTTTGGTGCATTTCGTCAGTATCATCAGGTAAGTACACTGGTGTCAAGAGAG
>NC_090253.1:44449494-44519494 GCF_037325665.1 Littorina saxatilis | reverse complement strand
AGTATCCACAGATATTCGCACAGAATATGATACTAACAGTGGGGAAGATCTGACCGTCCCAGCTAATCCAACGCACATCCCACGCTCAGATACCAGTACACACATCTCTTTGGAAGATGCAAACACTATTAAAACATCATCACTAACAGTAGCAACCATGACAACAAGAGCAGCATCTGGCCTAGAAACGAAAACTACACAAGCAGTGACAATGACCACAAAACACACTTCTAAAATGACCACTCCCACTGGTCAACGAATCACAACATCGCTCCATGAATTTCGCTTTTCTATACGTAGATGTGCCTGCGTTTGTCAGCGGAACCTCACGTTGCAGATTCCAGAAAATCCTGACGTCATTAAAAAGGAACTCATTCTTGACGTCAAAAAGCTCTCGTCAAGTCGACGACGTAAGGAAAGCTCCCAAGACCCTCGACCCTCAACAGCGCAGCTCGGCACAGTATGGGTTGTAATTATTGTAATCATTTTGGTTCTTGTTCTTCTCTCTGATATACCGTACATGTACAGAAATGTTAGGTATGGAAAGTTTTCGTTTGTTCAACCGAAGTCATCAAAAGCTTAACATATTCTCCGAGTAGTAGAAAAGGTGTGTTTCCATGTTCTTGAAATGATTGGTGTGCTTGTGTGTTTGTGTGTGTGTATGTGTCTGTCTGTCTGTGTGTCCGCGTGTGAGTGTGTGCTTACTCGTCCCGTTATTCTGATAACAAGATGTTTGTGCGCGTGTGTATAATTATATAGGATGAATATCAAGGAACACACTAGTGAGCCCTTTTGATATTCCCGCTGGGTCTTGACTGAAATACAAGCCATATACAAAATCACGAGTGTTGGAACCTGTATATCCCTTGAAGACCTAAACGACAAAATGCGGTAGAAACATCAAGCTTTAGTTGTCTGTTCCGATGAGGCACTGCGGGCTTAACCTCTTCACATATCTTATTCTGAAGGCACGCCTGTTGATCTATGTCAAGTCGGTGCATAATGGCGGCGTCGCTGTCCCCGTCAGTTGAAAGACTCTTGCGCGGATTTGACTGAATACCTAGTGATTACACACGCATCTACTGAGATCTTGAACACCTTCATCGTCTATAGGGCATATACTGCACCGCAAAATAGCTATAAATACTCGCAATATGCATCAAACAGCCTGTCCAGATGACTGTCATAGTCGATGGTGTACCAAGAAGAGCGTGTGTACCATAAAGAGCACGCTGTAACTTCTTAAGCATGAGCATAGCCTGAACACATTTGCAGTGCTGGTGAGCCGGACTGAGTTGTTAACGATTGCTAGTTTGACTTTTGTTTTAGTCGTATTCTCAGCAACAATGGTGTCTAGGAGAGGCAATCGATTTGCTGCAAGTCACAGTGCGATTCACAACAGTTGTTTCCCTTGTCACAGTACTGATCTTTGGTGTTGCCTGTCCACCTTTACTTCAATTACGCATGAACATGAAATGAAAGGAGACTTCAGAAAAATATATGTGTTGCACTTAGATTGATTGCACCTTGAATATTCAGAGACTAGGTGTAGATATATTGATCGCTTATTATTTTAAATGTTTACTGTAGAATGACCGTAACATTGACCGTGTGGTTATAAACTCGTATGGGTATCTGTGTGTGAGTTTGTGTGTGTGTGTGTGTGTGTGTGTGTGTGTGTGTGTGTGTATGTATGTGTGTGTGTATGTGTGTGTGTGTGTGTGTGTGTGTGTGTGTGTGTGTGTGTGTGTGTGTGTGTGTGTGTGTGTGTGTGCGGCCTCCCTCTTAGCTGCCAGTACTGTGCCAGTGCGAATATACCCCATGCTGAGAAAACAGCTTTCTTCGATTTCAGTTTGCTCTCAAGAACATTTCAGAATAGCATAATTATTGACATCAACACATTTTAAGTTCTCAGACGAACGTGAATTGAACCACAGTAGAAGTTCAAAACGGTTTGAACCAACAACAAGGCAAACACCCTAATAACAGTATCAATGCTGGAGTGATGTTCATTATGTCACAAACTCCTTTCTCAGACAAAACCTATGTACATAGTGGGGTTGAAGCTTTCATCCTTTGGGTTGGTAAGAAGGATGACGGGCGCAGTGGCGTGCTGGTAAGACGTCGGCCTCCTAATCGGGAGGTCGTGAGTTCGATTCCCGGTCGCTGCCGCCTGGTGGGTTAAGAGTGGAGATTTGTCCGATCTCCCAGGTCAACTTATGTGCAGGCAAGCACAAGACCAAGTGCGCACGGAAAAGATCCTGCAATCCATGTCGGAGTTCGGTGGGTTATGGAAACACGAAAATACCCAGCATGCCTACTCAACGAAAGCGGATTGAAGCTGACTATGCTCTCAGAGTATAGTGTGGGGAACCCTTAATGGGCAAACGAGCTCACACGTAACCAGAAAATCCTGGAACGCTGAAGAAGAAGTAAGAAGGATGATATCCATATCGATCAAAAATGATCGTGTTGCTGACACATCTGCAATACACGGTACGAAAAGCAGCAGTGAGACGAGTACAATTTGTTAAGCAAAATATGTGTTCAATAGTGTATCTCTTTTCATTTGCCTTGCAAGTATCGGTGCCAAAGAAAGTGAAAGGATTTAAGACATTTTATTTGTAAATCTTAAATTTATTTTCACAAAAACATCGGCAGCGTTTTGATATTCGTCAACTCTTTATTTTGTTGCTGTCGATTCTGTTTTAATTTACATAAACTATATGCCATTTACACATACCCCCTTCATTAGTTCGCTTATAAAACGTTTGCTTAGGTCTAAGAATTGTTCTGTTCCATACCGAGTATGTATAGAGTTAGGACTAACAAGCTTCTGTCTCTTTTTTTACATTTAGTCAAGTTTTGACTAAATGTTTTAACGTAGAGGGGGAATCGAGACGAGGGTCGTGGTGTATGTGCGTGCGTGCGTGTGTGTGTGTGTGTCTGTGTGTGTGTAGAGCGATTCAGACTAAACTACTGGACCGATCTTTATGAAATTTGACATGAGAGTTCCTGGGTATGAAATCCCCAGACGTTTTTTTCATTGTTTTTGATAAATGTCTTTGATGACGTCATATCCGGCTTTTCGTGAAAGTTGAGGCGGCACTGTCACGCTCTCATTTTTCAACCAAATTGGTTGAAATTTTGGTCAAGTAATCTTCGACAAAGCCCGGACTTCGGTATTGCATTTCAGCTTGGTGGCTTAAAAATTAATTCATGACTTTGGTCATTAAAAATATGAAAATTGTAAAAAAAAAAAAAAAATTATCAAACGATCCAAATTTACGTTCATCTTATTCTCCATCATTTTTTGATTCCAAAAACATATAAATATGTTATATTTGGATTAAAAACATGCTCTGAAAATTAAATATATAAAAATTATTATCAAAATTAAATTGTCCAAATCAATTTAAAAACACTTTCATCTTATTCCGTGTCGGTTCCTGATTCCAAAAACATATAGATATGATATGTTTGGATTAAAAACACGCTCAGAAAGTTAAAACAAAGAGAGGTACAGAAAAGCGTGCTATCCTTCTTAGCGCAACTACTACCCCGCTCTTCTTGTCAATTTCACTGCCTTTGCCATGAGCGGTGGACTGACGATGCTACGAGTATACGGTCTTGCTGAAAAATGGCATTGCGTTCAGTTTCTTTCTGTGAGTTCGACAGCTACTTGACTAAATGTTGTATTTTCGCCTTACGCGACTTGTTTCTGTTTTAATTTGTGTAAACTGTATGACACCTAATATCTTTCCTTCGTTCTTTCAGTGTAATCAAGGACACTTAAGCTTGTAAGATGTTTGCTTGGGTCGTACCATTGATCTGTTCTTAACCCGACCAAGAATGTCCCCAAAACTTTACATTTCTTTTGATTCAATTTTTAATTGGCATCACTGCGTGGCGCTAACTTGTTTTGTTTGTTTACATTTACTCAAGTTTTGACAAAAAGTTTTAACATAGACAGGAGATCGAGACAATGGCCGTGGTGTGTGTGTGTGTGTGTGTGTGTGTGTGTGTGTGTGTGTGTGTGTGTGTGTGTGTGTGTGTGTGTGTGTGTGTGTGTGTGTGTGTGTGTGTGTGTGTGTGTAAATCGATTCAGAGAAAAAACATATTGGACCGATCTGTATGAAACTCTACATGAGAGTTCCAGAGAATGATTTCCGAGGACACGCTTTTCATTTGTTTTTATAAACGTATTTGATGACGTCATGTTCGGCTTTTGTGAAAGTTGAGGCGGCATTGTCACACCCACAATACTTTGACGAAGCCCGGACTATGGGATTGAATTTCACTTTCGAAGCTTGACAATAAATTAAAGAGTTCGGACATAAACAATCTCAAATTTGTAATAACATTAAAATGGTAGTAATCGATCCAAAATGATTTCATTTTATTGTGTATTCTTTCCTAATTCCAAATACATATTGATATATTGTGTTTGAATTTAAATCAAGCTCAGAAAGTTTAAAAAAAATAAATCAAAGTGCATTTTCCTGCTAAGCGCAAACGCTACTGTGCTATATTGGCTTGTACATTTCAGTGCGATTTGTACGTGACAAGTGTCAGCGATTTCCTTGAAACGGGGGATTGATGAAGCTATGTTGTCTTGATGAAAAATTGCAATTCGTGCAGTTTCATTCTGTGAGTTTGACAGATTGACTAAATGTAGTACTTTCGCCTTATGCGACTTGTTTTTCCTTCATTCTTTCTCTTTTGCACAGGGACAAGTTAAATTAGCTTTGTGTCTATCAATGGATCTGACCTATTACGATCAAGAATGACGACATTTTTCTTTTGTGAGCGATTATTGATTTTGGTGCAATGTGAGAACCAGAATTCTAGTCTGCCTGTGTTTTTGTAAGTGTTTTTTTTTATCACTTTTGTTTTATTATTGTTAAAGATGTCTTTCACCCCGTCTAATTATTATGGCCATCGCACAGAAGTGCCGAAGCTTTCAGATGGGAAAATACCACCCTTCCAACTGGGTCTCATCTTAAACAATCTTCTTCTTCTTCTGCGTTCGTGGGCTGAAACTCCCACGTATACTCGTGTTTTTGCACGAGTGGAGGTTTACGTGTATGACAGTTTTTACCCCGCCATTTAGGCAGCCATACGCCGGTTTCGGGGGAAGCGTGCTGGGTATGTTCGTGTTTCTATAACCCACCAAACTTTGACATGGATTACAGGATCTTGTCCGTGCACACTTGGTCTTGTGCTTGCGTGTACACACGAAGGGGGATAAGGCACTAGCAGGTCTGCATATAAGTTGACCTGGGAGATCGAAAACTTCTCCACCTTAACCCACCAGGCGTGGCCGGGATTCGAACCCACGACCTTCCGTTTTGGAGGCCGGCGTCTTACCACCAAGCCATTGCGCCCGTCATCTCAAACAATCAACTGCCCGGCTGCTTCCTGTACAGAAGAAGACTTATTTTGCTGAATTAATCTCACAGTTTGACATAGGTGTCACGTTCAAAGATGATTCAGTGATAGTGTACACGGCTGTTAGATCACAAGATAATCACAAAATCTCTCAGCATCATAAAATAGAAGGGAAACATGCAAGGTACGACCAGTTCAGCAGGAAAGCATCTTTAAGAAAGACTATATATCCAGGAAAAAGGACCATTTGACTTTAAAGAAAACCACATCTCCATACTGATGCTAGCTTTATTAGTACCAGCGTTTTGCTTACAGTCCGATCATTCTGGATAAGGTGACTGCGATTTGATGACTTCCAGAATGACATTTAAGCCTGCTATGGTGTCAATGCTTGTGGCGTTGTGGCTTGCTTGGTGTTTTGCTTATGGTTCAGGTGAGTACACAGTAACTGTACTAGTAAATACATTTCAGCGGGACGCAAATTAGGAAGTATAAACAAATGTCAGCAAACTTTGTTGAAGTTTAGAGAAAAACATTATCACCATACGTGTTGCCGCAAAACAAAACTGCAAAGAGAGAACAAATTGAGAAATGTAAGCAATGGTAAGCAAACATTTAATTACGTAAAATAACATTAATAAAGTTACATGAACATGTTAGTACCGTAAAGTACCTTGTGAACGCTCACAATCCATATGCACACATTTCGCCTACAAGTTGGGGGTGGACGTTTACCAGGTGCAATATACCTTATGCCGGAGCAGTTCCTTATTATAATCATGACATTTGTTCACTTGTTACAACAATGGCAAAGGACTGACAGTGTGTTTCTGAACAAAGTTATCAACCAGCCCGGTCTGTCTCTCTAGCTCTCACGCGTGTTGAGTGCTTAATCACAATATAATCTAAACGAAGAAAAAAACACGAACAAATGCATTTTGATTTATTGTTTAATAACAAATGTTCATACATCATAGGTTATTTGAACAGAAGGATTCCAGATATGTTATTCAATACAGACAACGGCAGTTCAATGACATGAACAAAGACCACAAACAAATGCAAAATGAAATGGGACATTTGTAGTAATTCACACAATACAGTGTTCTAGATGATCGAACGTGTAGCAAAGACCTGTAGCTTTACGTGTAGATATTGCGTCACCCGTGACTCACTTTTTTCGTTCTTCAATGTTCCAAATGAATACGTTGTTTTGCTCCCACCAAGACTGCAGATCTTGACAAACGCGTGACGTAAAAACTAGATTTGATGACGTTACCCGTACACGTTCTCGTACACGTCCTGAAAAGTGCTGATCTAGATCTTGCTAATCACACAAATCACCAGCCTGTCCAGTCGTTTTCGTTGAATCGTTCAAAGTCTTCCTCGATCTCTACCTTTTTCAACATCAGAGGAATATATTCTCAGTCTCTTAGTGTTGCTGTCCAGATACTCGAACACCGACAGCTCAAACTCAACAGAATGAAACGTGTTCAGTAGCACCTTGTTACCATTCTCTTGGATGACATTTCGGCATTGCATCAATTTGATGGGAAAATGAGGGTATGACAGTGCCGCCTCAACTTTTACAAAAAGTAAAGGACTTCTTGACGTCATCAAAGACATTTATCAAAAACATGAGAAAAAAAATGTCTGGGGATATCATACCCAGGAACTCTCATGTAAAATGTCATAAAAATTGGTCCAGTAGTTTACTCTGAATCGTTCTACACACACACAGACAGACACACACACACACACACACACACACACACACACACACACATACACACACACACACACACACACACACACACACACACACACACACACACACACACACGCACACACACACATACACCACGACCCTCGTCTCAATTCCCCCTCTATGTTAAAACATTATTTAGTCAAAACTTGACTAAATGTAAAAAGGTCTTGCACACTACGACCAAAGCAAAGCCAATGGATAATTAAATAGGCTACGTATACAGCATTAAAAAAAATATGTTGCAGATGCTGCCAACGCAAGACCGCCCTGCAAGTACAGTCAAAGAACGAGCTCAACCATGTGTCCTTTCTTTGGCCAAGCACAAACATATACGTATGATGTCACAAACTGGTGGGACTGCCTCAACAAATGTAACAGGGTTTCGGACAAACGTTTCTGCTGGGGATTTATCCTGGAAGTTGAGGATGGCGAAGTAGAAGGATGCACCTTGTATATGTTGGACAGCAGCTCACCTCCACCATCCTGTGCTCAGCAGTTGATTGGATTGGGCAGAACGTACTTCTTCTGCGAGCCCATTGCTGGTAAGATATTGTGTTTTGCTGTAATGTGTGGTTAAATGACCGTTCGTATGCGTAATGTTTTCAACAAATTTGGCTTGGATATATATCGTAGAAATTCTTCTTCTTGTGTTCATGGTAGCATCAAAAGCCCTTGGTCATATGACAATTTGTTACATTATACATTAATTTTGTAAGGTTGATGCAGAAAACAAAATACAACTATTCACTTTTTGGAACAAAACGTATGACATCTTAATTTATGTAAGCTTCAAAGAAAAATAATGACGACAGATTGGCGGGTGGTGAATAGGAAAACATGTGTTTACTGTACGAGCTGGAGGAGTTTAGGCAAAAAAGTAATTAGGCCAATCAATTAATTAGTTCCTTTGTTCATCTCTTTCTTACTTACTTACTGACTGACTGACTGACTGACTGACTGACTGACTAACTCACTCACTCACTCACTCACTCACTCACTCACTCAAACACTCACTCATATACTTACTTACTCACTCACTTACTCACTTACTAATATTCACTTACTCACTTACTTTCTTGTTTGCCTGCTTGCTCGCTTACCTACTTCCTGTCGTATAATTAGCGCTTGCTTGCTTGCCTACGCGCTTGTAATCCGCCGAGCGATTACTGTGACACATGCAAATATCATGTCTAAAATCGCGTTAGTTACACTCGAAAGCATTCCTTACCCGTTTAGTACATATTCCATATGTGTGAACCTTAATAACATTTCTGTGTAGTTCGGCATCGAGGTATCTGCTTGCGTGATTAATGAGATTTGACCGTACCATGTCCAACGAACAAATCTGTTTCTCGTGTTTACAGTGTCATCCACAACCACGTCAACCTCCACATCAATGACAACAACACCATCGCGGCCGACATTATTAACAACGGAACCAACACGTACAACTACTGCAGAAACAACACAAACAACACAAACAACACGAACAACACAAACAACGGCAGAAACAACACGAACAACTCCCACAGTATCAATCGCAACCACCAGTCCCGATGAGTTAACTACACAAGCAGTGACAACAACCAAGAAACCCACCCAGACTTCACAGAAAACCCAGACCAGCATGCCTGCAGGTACCACCCCGACTACAACATCCCCCAAAGGCTCCGTGTTTAGCACCAGTACCACAGCAGTCGATGGAACAAGTTATGTTCCAGTCAATCAGAGCACTACGACAGGAGAGGTAGAATCAGCCGTGGGCAGTTCGACCACCGTGGCAGAGAATAGCACAACGAAAGAATCAGATAACAACACTACTTTTAACAACACAAACATTACTCGGAAAACGACGCATAAACAAATGATCGCTACAGTTAGAGTTGAGACTAAAAGCTCTTTTGACAATGTCAATCCCACATTCAAACCAACGCTAATTTCAGACATAGTTTCAAGCGCTAAATTCATCAAAACCACGCCGAACGTCACCGAAAACGTGGCGTACGCTACTTCATCGAAAACAAGTTATAGTCACTCCGGCCAAGACACTACTCCGGGAACAACAAAAACCACAATGGACGACGAAAGAAACACCTTAAACGTTCACGAGAAAACGATTCCACCACCCTCGGACAGTTCCACTTCCCTCCATCATCCTCAATCCACGAACTCACCAAATAAGCTTGGATTTCCATTGCGCCTTCGTACATGTGTCTGTCGTCGAAACGTGTCCTTGCAGGTGACAGAAGATCCTGACGTCATCAAGAAGGACCTTATCCTTGACGTCAAAACGCTGTCGTCAAGTCGACGGAGAAAGGAAAGCTCTTCAGACCCTCGACCTTCCACAGTACAGATCGGCAGCGTGTGGATGATAATTATTCTCATACCTCTGGGTCTGATTGTTCTGTCTGATTTACCATACATGTACAGAAATGCAAGGTACAGAAAGTTCTCTTCCGCTCAACCGTCCACTCCAGCTTAAGTGAACACAGAGATGAGCTCCACAATAACAAAAAGTCTGGCTTTTATTTTTTTTACTTCACATTATATTTGTTACCTCAGGCCTAAGAGCAGAGTGAAATGTAGCTAATGTTGCAATATTGCAGGTAGAGGCCCGGCCCACAGCGTTGTAACACATGTATCAGAATCCAGCAGCGTGTGGATGATAGTAGTTTGTTTGTTCATGGGCTGAAACTCCCACGGCTTTTACGTGTATGACCGTTTTTACCCCGCCATTTAGGCAGCCATATACGCCGCTTTCGGAGGAAGCATGCTGGGTATTTTCGTGTTTCTATAACCCACCGAACTCTGACATGGATTTCAGGATCTTTTTCGTGCGCACTTGGTCTTGTGCTTGCGTTTACACACGGGGGTGTTCGGACACCGAGGAGAGTCTGCAGGCCCAGCAAATTTGCGTCAGTGCTTACACGCACATAAAACTTTAGCAGTGTGTGTATCAATCATTTTTCTAAAGACATGCAAAGTCATGATTTTTTTGGACCCAAGGGAACAATCCAATGACGAGATTAAAAACTTCTTTCGAAAAATGGCATAACATTTTAACAAACACCTGTAACAATCCATCATTTCGTTCGAAGTATTGCGAGCATGTTGGTAAAATATTCTGAAAGTTTCAAAGCAATCCACCAAGTCATTGCTAAAGTGCAGACTTTTTTGTCATGATACCCCTAAAAAATGACGCAAAATTCCCGTTTTTGACCGCTTTTGCGATCGACACCTGCATCAGTAGGAATAGCATAGCACGCAAAATACGTAAGGTAGCAAAACAAAACAATCTGTTCACGCTAGATAATTGGTTTGACTTTCTTCGCGTATGTCAAAGTTGCAAAGTTTTGCCTATTGTGATTTTTTGTCGATTTTTCATTCGGCTCTTCCGTTTTTGTCTGGTCGATTTTGACGGTACCCTTACTTGAGCGGCGGTCACGTGATCCCTGTAAAAGAAATATTTAATCCAAATGGTGATCATGAAAGTTAAGTGTACGGCCGTCTCTGGCATATAAAGTTGTAATGAAATGACACGGGGATTAATGCTTTAATTTGGGTTTGAAATTTGTTGCAATAATTTGTTGGCCAAGTTTAATTTCTGGAAATATCATACCTATGATCTCGCATGTAAGGTTTCATGACGATCAGACCAGTAGTTTTCTCTGAATCAATCGCTTCACACATACACACACACAGACAGACAGATAGACAAACATACACCACTACCCTCGTCTCGATTCCTCGTCTATGTTCAAACATTAAGTCAAAACTTGACTAAATAGCCTTGCGACCATTTAGAGCATCTTCACGCGTGTAGCGGTGTCACGCGGTGCGCTGAAACAGAGAGTCTGCTATCACTTCCTCCCCTCTCCCAACCCAGCTTCGAAATGGTCCATGGACTACACATGAAAATACAAGAAGCAATGGTCGTGCAACCCTCCCACTATTCTTGTTTCAACAATAGTGTTAGATAAACATAGTACATGTCTTCTTACCATCCCGAAGAAGGCAGTTACATGCCGAAATATTGATACAAAAGTACCTAACCTGGTTACTGGTGTGTTTTCTTTTTATTTAAGCATAGTACATGTATAAGATGTTTGAGTTGGCCACATTATGTTGTCAACGTCGAGCTTGCGTACAATGTGACTTGAGACTATGACCCACTTACATCAGGTTAGTCTGGAATTGGATTGGAATGTTAGGCTTTGATTTTGCTGACATAGGGTCATGTACACTAGCTTTGCATAGGATGCCAATGTCAACTCGTTCACATCGGTGTAATGTACATAGTAACTCAGTATCCATTTCATGATTACATGATTTATTGTCGTGTTGAATGTAATGCAGAGGTATGGATTTTGTACTAATTACTGTACACTGAAAAAACCGTTGTTTATTTGTTGTTGTGTTAAATGAAACAAGCACTACTCTGCACTAACTTAGACGACGACTAATCACGGTGAATATTTGTTATCTCTTTTGACTATATTCCTAAGTTGAAAAATGTATCGTTTTATTTTGTAGTATCAAATCGCTTTTGGGGGAAAAGAAAATAATTAGTACGGAAGTTCTTACTTGCGAAAATGTCAGATACAAAATATCCTTCTGAACATGATTTTATTTTCTCAGTGTAATATTATTTTCAAAAGTAAATGAATAACGTTTTGATATTTACACCCATACATGTTTCAACACAGATAGGTTGCACATGTTAACATGGTAACACCAACACCTGTTAAAAAAATAAATTAAAAAAGAAAGAAAGAAGAAAAAAAACTTTTCCTGGCGCCTGTAGATATACAATTTTCTTGCATTATTTAAATTCTTAAACTCTGCAAGGCTTTTTTCCTCTCTTCTTACTTTCATTTAATGCCTTATTGTTCGCTTTTTTCTTCTTAATTAGTAATCCTTTCTTTCTTTGTCGATATTGGCTGGAGGCAGTGTAGTCAGTATGCCCTTGTTTATCGATTCATTTATTGAATTATTAAAACAAGTAGCCCTTTAGGAACATTGTTCAGGCAAAAGCATCTGCAGCCAATTTGCTAGCTTTGTCGTTGCAAAGAAAGGTTGCATTGGTAACTCTGAAACATGACGTGTGTATGCCATATTCTTTATAAATTCTATTTGAAAGACGTGTGTGTGTGCGTCAGTGTTCTATAGAAAATAAGACGTTATCGATATCAGAATCCTTCAGTAAATAACTAGACAATCAACACATATTGTTGACATATCTGACAGAAACGGGTTTTGCTTACATATATGTTTTGGATTAAAATAAAAATACAGTGCCGAACTTTCTGTAATGCGAATGTGTGTGTCTCAGTATATGAGCGTGTGTGTGTGTGTGTGTGTGTGTGTGTGTGTGTGTGTGTCTGTTCGTTCGTGTGTGTGTGTGTGTGTGTGTGTGTGTGTGTGTGTGGTTGTATAAGTGGTCAAACCGGTACGACTTGTCATAGAGTGACAGCCTCAAGCGAACTGCAGCTTCCATCACGACAGTGTTGGCATGTATTTGTTTATACATATTCCTGCCAATACCACAACCTTCAGCGTCAAGTAAACACCAACTTAATACCGTCGAAAGTAAATAATTATGCCATTCAATTTGTTAGACTCAGAATGTAGTTATTATTTAACGGAACAAAATGCCACAGGGTGTTAAAGTCTACCATCGCTTGTGAGGCATGTATCATCAGTACAACTAACAAATTCAAAAGGTAGCATACCTACATGCATACATACATACATACACATACATACATACATACGTACACATACACACACACACACGCGCGCGCGCACAAACACACACACACACATACAAACATACACAACACACACACACACACAGGCACGCACGCACGCACCCGCGCACACACGCACCCGCGCACACACGCACCCACCCACACACACACGCACGCATATAAACACACACATACACACACACACATACACATACACACACACACACATACACACACACACACACATACACACATACGTGCACAAATACACTAGCCGAGGTATGGTTGTTTTTTTGGTTAAATAGCAGTTTATTGACATTGTTCTGTTATTATAATTTGATTAGAAGAATCGAGTTATATTTTTCGAATACATACTACAGTCTATTTGCTTCAACAAACTATTGACAGTGCTAAGACAGAGAAAAGGGCTAAGACTCTTTGCTTCAACGAACTGTTGACAGTTTAAATATACAACAGAGTTGAAACACTGTGCTCCAACAAACCGCTTACAGTTTTAGACAGAGACAGGGGCTGACACCCTTTGTTCCTACACACAGTTTTAATCAAGAGAAGCAAGCTGAAACTATTATTTGGCTATCAAGACACAAGTTGTTGTAAAAAGATGAGAAATTTTGTAAATCACGTGATAATAATTGGGAAAATGTGTGTTAGTATTTTTAGAAAGACAACTTGTCGGGGATCAGTGTTTGTAATTTTTCAGTTTCAAATATAAAGTAGAAAATTTGATTTGTAATAATACAAGGAATAAAAAAATAATAAATAAATAAAGATAACAAGCTGAAACTAATGTGTTGTTGCACACGGTTCTCTCCCTCTTTTGCATTGTGGGCCGCTCATGGCTTCCCTGTCTCATGGAAAGCTGAGTGTCTCACACAGATCTATCCTCTTCAGCAATTTGGGCCAGCACCTGCTTCAAAAGGCGCTCGTCCCGGCCCCGCCTCCGTCTCTCCAGCAGCATGTTAATGGTGTAGAGAAAGGGGTTGAGGGCGGAGTTGAGCGGCAGCACCAGGATGGCCAGACCAACGCTGACCTCCCCTGGCACGGCCACGCCCCTGGCGGCCAGCAGGCCCAGCAGACCAATGGGAAACCAGCACAGGAAGTCGGACAGCGCCACGCTCACCAGGCGGCGAGCGATCCTCAGGTCCGCGGATTTCCTAGAACTGTCCGTGACGGCCACGCTGTTGGTTGGAACATAATGGTATTGATAATGTTCACACATTACAGTCAAGACCATACAACCAAACATCATCCTCTCAGTTTGATATTGTATTTATATGTTCACATGTCAACGACACATTTAAGACGGAGAACAATAATCAAGACATTTATCATCAGTGCTTTTCTCCCTTGAAATTGTTAGGGCGGGGTTTTAGTGATCAAGTGTGGACTTCTTTACTTGTTTCCAACCTAATGAAAATACAAGAAACAGAAAAATCAGAGTAGAAACGTAAAACCCTGAAGTAAACCAACCATTCAATCGGTATTGTTTTTTTGTTGTTTTTCTCAGTATAATAATCAAAACTGTTACGAAAATCTCCATGAAAACAAGTACAATGTTGTAGTTAGTTCTTTTGGGGCCATTTGATGCCATTATGTTGATTGACATCGTGGTGTAAATGTATACTAATGGTTTGACACTTTCAAGGGAAAAGTGTCGAATACCTTCCTTCTCGTGCAAACACTAATGTTAATCAATATAAATTCGTCTAGACTTTAACATGTGATAAGTGCATCCTCAAACTTAGCCCCGTACCACACTTAAAGCAGCTGGCTGTTTTATGTGCATACTGGACATATTTTGCAGCATTGTTCGCAGATTTCAAAAAGCGTGAACTACAACAACCATTCCAAAGAAAGGAGCGAGACTGTTGGTTGTACGGATTCTTTCGCATGTAAACACTTAAACTTCTCCTTCTTTTTCGTTCATGGGCTTAGACTCCCACGTTCACTCATGTTTTTAGCACGAGTGGATGTTTACGTGTATGACCGTTTTTACCCCGCCATTCAGGCAACATACGCCGATCTCGGGTGAGACATCTGGGTATTTTCGTGTTTCTATAACCCACCGAACTCTGACATGGATATTGTGCTTGCGTGTACACACGAAGGGGGTTAAGTCACTAACAGGTATGCACATACGTTGACCTAGGAGATCGGAAAAATCTCCACTCTTAACCCACCAGGCGGCAGCGACTGGGATTCAAACTCACGACCTCCCGATTAGGAGGCCGACGTCTTACCACCACGCCGCTGCACCCGTCTAAACACCTAAACGAATCTTTTGTGATTTACATGACGGCCTACACGGTAAGGAAGATGAGTTAAAACCAACTGACCTGTCTATGCTGTTGGCGCTGATGGCGGCGTAGATTGACGCCTGGCCCACGGCGATGAGCATGAAAAGAACAAAGTTAAGGACGATGATGACACCGAAGGCGTACTGCTGGCCGGGGAAGTCTCCGCGAGTGACGGGCAGCGGTATGCAGATCCCCGTGCGGCTGTAGAATGACCAGTGTGACGTCACCGGCAGCAGGGGCACGGCGGCCATCACCATGGCGACCAGCCAAACGCCCGTGCACGTGAGGTGGGCAGAGCGAGAGTTGAAGCGCAGCGAGCTTAGCGGGAAGCGCAGCACCAGGAAGCGGTCCAGCGTGATCAGGCAGATGATGAGGGCCGACACCTCGTTGGACACCAGCGACAGGTACCCCGCCACACCACACCCGGCGCTGTGCCTCCACCCCACGTCCTCCCACAGGTAGCTACCCCAGTACAGGCGGTCAGCCACCCCGATCACGGCCAAGTACACCCCCATCAGAAAGTCGGAAAGGGACAGGTGGGTGACGAAGACGCTGAAGCCCGACTTGCTGCTCTTGAGGTAGAGCGTTCTGACCACGAAGCAGCCCACGTTGCCCAGCAGGGCCAGGGCGGCGAAGATGGACAAGAAGACTCGGTACAGGTCAGAGCGGAGCAAAGACTCACACGACGACAATTCGTCAAAGGGAGCCCTGCAGTTGGCCAGGTTGAAGCCAGGGGGCAAGGTGGCCTGACAGCACAGCTTGTAGTTGTCAGCGGCCACAGACTGCAGCCGGTCCAGGCCGGAAAGTAGGTCACGCGGAAAGTGGGTCATGGGGCAACCTTCAGTGTCCAGGACGCGGAGAGCGGGAAGTGAGAGCAGGCCTTGTCCGGTGATGCGATCCACTCCGCAGTGAGAGAGATTCAGGGTGTGCAGGCCTGGGAAGATAGAAAACTTCTCCGTGTCCAGTGTGGGCATGTGCACGCCAGACACGTCCAACGTTATCACAGCAGGGAAAGACAGATTTTGAGAATGTGAGTCAAACAAAGACTGGAGCGGGTTTCCAGACAAGAACAGGTGTTGAAGATTGGGCAGTCCGCGAAGATGACCCGCGCTGACGTCATGCAGGCGGTTGTGGCTGAGGTCAAGGCTGCGGAGGTTAGGGAAGGTCAGGTTGCCGACACTCCCAAGGCCGCACCCTGACACGCTCAGGTGGATCAGGAGCGTGTGCTCAATCACCCGTGACGGCGTCAGAGCGCTGCCGCTGGCGTCGAGGTATCTGATGTCTGGGTGAAGCGTGCCTGCCGGGAAGGGCGTGTGACAGGCGACACTCAGTCCGTGGCACGTGCACCCTGGTGGGCAGGTGATATCACAGAACAGCTCGTCGTCGTCCTGCGGACACTGGTACACGCCGTCGCACACGTGTGTTGGGTGCAAGCAGACACTGGAGCCGCGGCAACGATACAGACCACGACACGACACTCTCCCACACCCCGCCTCGTCCTCTCTACCGGGGCAGTCGTTCACGCCGTTACAGAGGAGGAAGAGGGGCAGGCAGTAGCCGTCGTCCGCACACTGGAAGTGTGTTTCTGGACACGGCGAGGAGGAGCTGTTCGCGTCCAAGGACTGAGACAATGGAGTGATGAGGAAGGGGAACAGGTCCCCCCTTGTGGAGGAGAGAGGGATGAAGTTGACCAGTGCGGGGGAAGGGGGAGTGCGGATGTTCTGCTCATCTTTGAAGGAACACTGCTCTTCGTCTGACCCATCGTGACAGTCCTGCTGGCCGTCACACAGCGCTGACAGAGGCACACACTGCGACACACATAACACATTATGTACCGATTGGACTTTGTATTTCTCTTCTTTGGACCATGTGAGGTTAGAAGCCGACTAAACCTCATTTCTAGCAGAAAATGTGCCAAGACTTAGGAACAGAGTGTGACGGGCGGAGTGGCGGGGTGGTAAGACGTCGGTCTCTTGATCGCAAGGTCGTGAATTCGAATCCCGGCCGCGGCCGCCTGGTGGGTTAAGGGTGGAGATTTTTCTGATCTCCCAGAACAACTTATGTGCAGACCTGCTAGTGCCTTCTCCCCTTTCGTGTGTACACGCAAGCACAAGACCAAGTGCGCACAGAAAAGATCATGTAATCCATGTCCGCGTTCGGTGGGCTATAGAAACACGAAAATACCCATAATGCTTCCCCCAAAATCGGCGTATGCTGCCTGAATGGCGGGGAAAAAACGGCCATACAGGTAAAAACCCACTCATGCAAAAACATTAGTGACCGCGGGAGTTTCAGCCCGTGGACGAAGAAGAAAAAGGAACAGAGTGCGTGTTTATGTGCGTTCAATCGTTAACAGTCATGTGCTGGTGTTGAAGCCAGTCACGTTACCTGAGGGATCCCCTATTTGTTGGAATTACGCCTCTTCCTTATGTGCAAACAGAGTAGAATATCTCAGAGCTATATGTTGTTTGTCCGCCTCCCTCTTTCTGTCTGTCTGTCTGTCTGTCTGTCTGTCTGTCTGTCTGTCTGCCTCTCTCTCTCTCTCTCCCTCTCTCTCTCTTTCTCTCTCTCTCTCTATCTTCCTCCCCCTGTCTCTCTTTCTCTCTCTCTCTCTCTCTCTCTCTCTCTCTCTCTCTCTCTCTCTCTCTCTCTCTCTCTGTCCCCCTCTCTTTTTGCGAACGATTCTCCTCTTCATGCAAGTGGAAAGTTTGTTTCTGTAATAGAGTCCTCCCTTCAAACAGCTTTAAACGATGTAAATAACTGGTGTAGTGCTAATGCTATGCGTGTCCATCCAATGAAAACTAAAAGTATGGTAATTGCAACCAGACAAAAACACCAGATTTCTCTACTCAAACTAAATCTTACTATTGGTACGCAATCAATTGAACAAGTTCAACAGCATCGCGTTTTAGGGGCAATTATTGATGGTGAATTCAAGTGGCAGGCACAATTACAGCATATTTGCAAGAAAGTAGCCAAGAACGTTTTCCTCCTATGCAAGTTAAAGCAATTTACGGACAGAAGAACTCTAGAAATGTTCCACCATGCTCATGTAATGCCTCACATTAATTATGTTTCGACGCTCTGGGATGGCAGCAGTGATGTCCACTTGAAAAAGTTAGACTCTCTCTATCGTCGCTCGGCCAAACTCATCGTAAAGGTTAATGCCTCAACAGATATGAAATTAAAAATGCTTAACTTTCTTCCACTGGCAAAGCATCGCAAGTTAAACAAAGCCATTTTCATGCATAAAATTAATTGTATTACGGTAAAGTGCCGATCTACATTACATCATTATTTAATAAAGCTACCCACAGATATGGGTCGGTCAACTTGATCCCACCGATTCCACGAATTGACCTGTATAAGACCAGTCTTGCTTTCTCGGGTACTTCAGTTTGGAATTCACTTCCATCATCCTTTAAGCACTTAAAGTCCTTAAAAAGTTTAAACAAGAAGAGCAAACGCTCGATCGAGTCACTTTCGCAGTTCTGAATATTATATGAGGCATCAGATGGACAGGAAGAAATTGCTATTCACAACACAATACAGATGTAAATAATTTGATGTAAAGAATAATCCTATAAAGTTTGAATCAAATCCGATGAATAGTTTCAGAGATATGATATTTCAATTTTTTTCCTTCAAGACATACCTGTGACCTTGAAAAAGGTCAAAGGTCACCAAAGCAGACGTCAAAGTGTAGAGGTCACTGGGAGTCACGTTCACATAAAATTTGAGCCCGGTCACTTTTATAGTTTCCGAGAAAAGCCCAACGTTAAGTTGTGTGTTGCCGAACAGAAAAGGCTAGTTATCTCCCTTGTTTTTCTGATAGCGTTCGTAAAAGGCTACAGATGTAAATACTTTGATGTAAAGAATAATCCTACACAGTTTCAATCACATCCGATGAACTTTGTCAAAGATATAAAATGTCTAATTTTTCCTTTGACGCTGACCTGTGACCTTGAAAAAGGTCAAAGGTCAACGAAACCATCGTTAAAGTGTAGAGGTCATTGGAGGTCACGACTAAACAAAATATGAGCCGGATCGCTTTGATAGTTTCCGAGAAAAGTCCAACGTTAAGGTGGTGTCTACGGACGGCCGGCCGGCCGGACGGCCGGCCGGACAGACTAACACTGACCGATTACATAGAGTCACTTTTTCTCAAGTGACTCAAAAATGTGTTAAAAACCACTTAATGTCTGAGTAGTTTAACGCCTTTTCATTTACCACACTTAGTATTACGTCAAAGATATGCTGTGCATTGTATATTCTGAACATATTTTTGTTGTACTATTGCTACATGTTCGATTGCTACCAGCTTGTATTCATAATTACCTGCATAGTATGCATTTCATTTTATGAATAACCACATAATTATGTATACTCTTCATGCCTCATCTTCATCATCATCATCATCATCATCATCATCATCATCATCATCATCATCATCATCATCATCATCATCATCGTCATCTTTATTATCACGTGCTGAAGTTTTCCGACCTCCTTTTGTTGGTTAACTTTTAACTTTTTTAATTTTTAATGTTTTAATTATATAATTGTGTGTCTATCATAATGCGTCCCAAGGACAGATTGTAAGAAAATGCGTAGCCTTAAATCTTAAAGGACCATAACAGGCTCTTTTTAAGGTCAGATAAAGCAGTTGGGGTTGATTTAATGATATAGGTAAGCATCTACAGATGCAAACACCGATCAGTAAATATCAGGTTTTGTGTTGCATCAGTCTAATTTTACACAAAATGCATGCTCAAAAAGCGACCAAATTCGTCTGCTACGCGAGATTTCAAATTCCCCGCGGCGGCAAGCCCTTGGCTGTGACGTCACAAGGGGGAACCAGAAGCGAAAGTAGTAACGCTCGGTGTGCGTCTTTGCTGCAGCTGTGGATGCGCGCGTGCTCCCGACATCATGCCGAGAGAGTATGCTGCTGCCGAATGTTCGGAGTTGCAAAAAAAAAAGACTCAGGCTTGAGTTTTTATTTGTTTCTATCCGACTGGGTAACAACTACAACGACGACAATAACAGCTTTACACTGATAAACTGTAGGTGGAACACGATTGATTTGACATGTTACAACCTTGAATTCATTTACGACGACGACAACAACAACATCAACTTAAATTCGAGAACATAATCTGATTATACGTCTTCAACAACATAGCCAACAACAAATCCGATAGAACTTCAACTACAATCACAACAGTGATCATGGGCTACCTAATCTATTTGTTGAGCCTGGCAGACATTTTACTTCCACCCTTGAGAGAGAATGTTTTTTCCTCGTACACTTTGTGCCTCAAACCTGACTAAAAGGATACAATTCTACATTATTCCCCCCTCTGCTTCTTTACCTCTGTAAACTTGTAGGGCTAGTTATTTTTCGTTATTCCCCCCTCTGCTTTTTTACCTCTGTAAACTTGTAGGGCTAGTTATTTTTCGATAATGACCCAGCAACCAAACAAATAACGACCCAGCAACAGCCTGAATCCTCGATAGTGCAATGGGTTGAGAAGTTGTTCTGTTTCGGTACTACTTTTTGCGACTGAAAAGTTCCGAACGCTCTAATGTACGAAGTATACATCTCTGGAGCAAACAATACAAACATACCGCATTTAAATTAACAACTACAGGCCTGAACACATGAATCTCCATATAAAATCCATGAGTTCGGTTGTTTTCTGAATCTAGATCTGCCGTGCTCAAACGTTCATCACAAGCAATTTACCAAGGCAAGTAACGCATACTTTGTCTTGGGACAAGAGTAGTTCCCCTTCTTTTCACTCAGTTTCTTCGACAACAGACTGCAATCCGACGGTCAGTTTTCAACAATATTTCATTTAATAAACAGATCACACGCAACCAAATGCACACATCTCATCAATTTAAACAACATAAAGCAGTTTCATACACTATTTTCCCCAGAAAACTGAACTTCATACAGTTTTTAACGTTGGAACACGGGTGCAAAAGTTCGTCTGCTAGTCCCATTTGACGAAAGAACATTATCCTAAGCGATACCAAAACATATACAGAACACACAATATCTGCCTTTGTCGCCACAGCAGAATAACAGCATATCTGTGTACTTGATTTTAGTCCAAAATAGGAAAACTGACAAGAAGTGTTAACAGAATGGAATGATTTGCACGGAACTATACAACCGCGCATTAATCGATCGCCTGCGCAGGTTGACTGGTTAAGTGAATAAGATTCGATCAAACTTTCGCAAAAAAACTCCTCTTTTCTTTGAATAACTGAAGAAAGGAGGAATAAAGAGGTTACACACCTCGTCTCAGTGATTATAAAAAATAATGGTCTCAGTTCGCTGTCATGAAAAAACTCGCTAAAGCTCGCATTTTTCATGATCCGCTAACTTCGACCATAAAAAAATAGACCGCCCATGGGTCACTTGGATTTAAAAAAAAAAAAATAAATAAATATTAACAGCTATTGTGTTTTCAGCGTAGCATTAGGGTCCGATATTTAGACGAGACAAGTATAATGCCGACGAGTCGAAGACGAGTCGCATTATACTTGTTCGAGTCTAAATATCGGACCCTATTGCTACGCTGAAAACACAATAGCGATTATATAGCTGTTATGACCTTGATTTGTTGTTCCAAACTTACAAAATGACAGTTTTTGCGTCGATGCGTTGATCTCAGGTTTTGATAGCAGACAAACTTCTTACGCGCATCATGTTCGCGCAGACATGCACACCGCTACACGCTTTCTGACTTTGGAAGAAAAACTGACTCCAAGTGCATTCGACTTCACAACACAGTTGTTGAAACAGCTTTTTAAGTTGTCAGTGTATGCTGTTGTCGATAGAAACATCGCCGTGGTACAGATGGGTAAAGCGGAATCATGCGTCGGCCATTTTTCTCAATATGCTTTTGGATATTGAGTAAAATGGCCGACTTCCGCCGCATTATGCTTTGATGATCGGAAGAGACCATCCAATCACAGCCCCCGAATTTCCCCACGTGTTAATCAGAATAGCTATATATATATATATATATTTCTTTATTTTACACAATTAAAAAAAATATTAGAGTGAAATAAAACATTAAAACGTTCATAATAAACAATAGTAAACGAGAATTTAAAAAAAAAATAACAAAAATATAGACCGCCCATGCCGGGAATCGATCCCCGATCACTTTGGCCATAGACTCTCTCGTGCTCTCTTTCACCGAGACCAATAGTTTCTTTGCCGAGACCAAATCCCCATCGGCTGTCTTGCAAATCATGCTTTTCTCGTGCTCAGCCGCCTACAAGTCTCCCCTTTAGTTCAGTGACTGGCTGTTCGCAAAGCGACTAGCCTCCCACGTAAAAAAAGAGCGGCTTTTGTGTTTTTGGGGGCATTTAGGTCCCAGGTATCATTATGAAGTTTTAATACGATCAATCGGACCTATTATAATAATAATAATAATGCAAACTTTTATAGCGCTATTCTAGAAAAATGTCTACTCTTAGCGCTTTACAATACATACATCGACCAAGCATACTATACACGCACAGGCAAAGAAACCGACCAAACATAACCAACAAACTATACATGCACAGGCAAAGAAAACGACCAAACATACAATACACGCACAGGCAAAAATAACGACCAAACATAAGCAAACATACTATGACCAAACATAACCAACATACTATACGCGCGCAGGCAAAGAGAACAATCAGCACATGTAATAATTACTGACAACTAATAATGCAGGCATACAGTGACAGTCCAATACACAGCCTAAGCACAAGAACCACAGTAGGCTTCTATATAAAAACGTGTCAACAGTACTATTTACACACACACAAGCAGTGCTGACACAAATCACTTGCGCTGAAAGAGGTGTGTTTTGAGATTTGTCTTGAATGTAGTGAGAGAATCTGTGTGTCTGAGAGGCAGAGGTAATCTATTCCAGGTCACAGGGGCCTGATAGGCGAAGGACCTCTCGCCACATGTCTTTGTTTGCACTGTGGTGAGTCGGAAGAGTCGCGTGTCGGCGGCGGAGCGAAGCTGACGAGAGGGGGTGTAGAGATTGAGGAGTTCTGACAAGTATTCTGGGGCAGAACCAGAAACGACGGCAAAAGAAAGAGAAGAGAGTTTGTATTCGATCCTTTTAGTGATAGGCAGCCAGTGTAGAGAGTGAAGAAGGGGTGTGGCGTGTTCATACTTGGAAGATTTGAAGACCAGGCGGGCAGCGTTATTTTGGATCCTTTGAAGTCTATCTAAAAGGTACTTAGGGAGACCGGCCAGAAGAGAATTGCAATAATCTATCTTTGAGAGGACTAAAGAACACACTAACGTTTTGGTTGCATCAGTGGTGAGGTAGTGACGGACTGAACTAATCTTGCGCAGCTCTAGATAGGCGGACTTGCAGATGTTAGAGATGTGTTTTTGGAAAGAGAGAGTTGGATCGAGAGTGACGCCAAGGCTGCGGACAGACGGAGAGAAAGAGATAGGTAGTTCGTTGACAGTGAGAGAGGCAGGAAGAGAAGGGTGATTGAGAAATTTCTTGGGACAGGCCAGCATAACTTCGGTTTTGTCACTATTTAACTGGAGTTTGTTTAAAGACATCCAATCACTGAGGTCCGCAATGCAATCCTGTGTCCGAGATACCAGATCGTCAACTTCAGCAAGAGGGGCAGACTGATGAAGCTGTGTATCATCAGCGAAACTCTCGTGCGACAACGCATGGCGACTGATAACATCGGACACAGGGGAGGCATAATTATAGAACGAAAAATATGGGGCCAAGCACGGACCCTTGCGGGACACCATACTGGAGAGCTGAAGGTTGAGATTTGATGCCGTTGACACAAACGGTCTGCGTCCGGTTAGTAAGGTACGAACGAACCCAGGAAAGGGCCAGATCATGAACACCAAAGGAGTGCTGAAGCCTGTGGAGCAGAATTTCGTGGTCTATCGTATCAAATGCGCTAGACAAGTCCAGTAGTGTTAGAATGGAGACCTGATTTTCGTCAAAGCCAAGAAGGATATCGTTTACAATCTTCAGAAGTGCTGTCTCAGTACTATGGTTTTTCCTGTATGCAGACTGATGGGTGTTGAGAAGGTGGTTTTGCTCTAGGTGAGTGAGAAGTTGTGAAAGGACAATTTTTTCAATGATTTTTGAAAGGAATGACAAGTTCGAAACGGGCCTAAAGTTTTTCAAGGAATTCTTGTCGAGTGAAGGTTTTTTGATGAGGGGCCTAACTATTGCAGGTTTGAATTCATCTGGGAATGAGCCGGAAGTCAGAGAGTCGTTGATGACGTGAGTGAGGTATGGAAGAAGGTCATCAATACAATCACACAGCAGAGAGGACGGAATGGGGTCAAGCTCGCACGTTTTCGGACTAGCGCCTAAACACACCTTTTTTACAAACTCGCTGGTGACAGGCTCAAAACGCTGCAGAGCTGGACCACAATACATCCTATCGGCAACCGGTGAAGGCGGGACAACAGCAGAATCAAGCTTCTCGCGAATAAGCGCGATCTTCGCAGTGAAAAAGTCAGCGAACTTCTGCGGAAGCTCATGTACAGAGAACATAGTGGGAAGAGGGGAACAAGTCACCTTGCCTAAGATGTCATTGGTGACACTAAACAGCTGTTTGACTGAGGTGCATGCGAGTATTTTGGATGAGAAGAATGCAGACTTGGCATGGTCGACGATGGCGATGACCCGGTTTCTGGCCGCCTGAAATACTTGCCGGTGCACGGTTAGACCTGTGGCGCGCCACTGACTCTCCGCCCTCCTCCTCTCCCGCTTGGCGTCTTGTAGTTCAGGTCTCACACCGCTATACCACGGGGAGGGGGGACGATTAGAGACCAAACGGCGGGTAGAAGGGGCGTGTCTGTCCAGAATGGCACGCAAAACACGAAAGAGCTGTTTACTCGTTGAACAACAAAACACATCATTCCTACCAAATAACATGCCTACAATACCGTTCTCTCAAACAACGGTTTTCTAAAGCATTCAACAAACAAAAGTCTTCCCAAACATTCCAACTCACAAAACAGTCTTCATGAACATTCAAATAAATCCTCCCCCAAGCAGCATACTCTTTTTCTCACTGCTTACCCATTTACAGAAAGAAAATTGTATTAACCTACCAGCAAAAGAATTCCTCACATCCCAAAGGATTTCAGCCTGTGACCAAACATGTCACACACCGGCGTCAAGAGAAACATACGCGACAAAATACACGTTGTCTCACTTCAAAATTCCAGGCAGAAAGAAAGTCTCAGTAGGCCCCAGGGCCCAGCTTCCGCGTGCCTGCGTCATAGAGAATACTACATTCTACTCGAGGGGTGTCGAGTACCTTACTTTCTCTACTTGGTGTTTAACATCACCTTCAACTATTCGAAATTACATCGCGGCGGAGAGAAAAAGAGAGATGGAATAAAGTCACCTGTCAATTGTTTCTTGTTCACAAAAAATTAATCACAATTATACTCCAGAAACTTATACCAAAAAACAATCGTTTTACCTATGCAAATTTAAGAATCGGTTCTTCCATCAGACCATTTCACTACCAAAATACACAGTCTCGGAAACCTTAGTGGATTCCCGATAGTACAGGGGTACCCGAGTTCACGAGTTCAAACGGATGTACACAAGTGCATGTGCACCGTAACTGTCGTCGGTCACAAGCTCACATTAGTGTATCAACTTTTGAAAGAACTGCGCCCAGTAGTTTCCCAGCAATAAGCCGTTAAGTCGAGACAGACACACAGACAGACAGACAGACACACCATTAAAGTCTGCTGGACCCTCCTACTGCGTACTCGGGGATAACGATACAGCTATCTGCTCGCTCCTAAGCCACTCCCCTGAGCTGTTAACCCGTGGTTTGTAAAAATGTAAAAATGTTGTACAAATTACGTCGAACCTAAATCCGCGATTTGTAAAAAAAAATGTTTTTCTCTATTCAGCCTATTGTCCCATCGCTGGGAAATTCGGTTCCTCCCAGTGGAAAGCTAGCAGCAACAAGTCGTGCGACCCCAAAGTCAGGGGATCCATTAGATTTCTTTTTCTTTCTTTTTCCATTTCGTTATTTACCTTCATCGCTGGCGAATTCGGATCGCTTCCTCCCAGTGAAAAGTTAGCAGCAACAGAGTCGCGCTTGTGGTCCAAGTTGTGGAAATTTCCAAGTTGTGGAATGTGTCCAAGTTGTGGAATGTGTCCAAGTTGTGGTATGTGTCCAAGTTATGGTATGTGTCCAATATAAGCAATGTTGTGGAATATGTCCAAGATGTGGAATGTGTTCAAGATGCGGTATGTGTCCAAGTTGTGGAATGTGTCCAAGGTGTGGAGTGTGTTCAAGATGTGGTATGCGTCCAAGTTGTGGTATGTGTCCAAGATGTGGTATGTGTCCAAGTTGTGGTTTGTGTCCAAGATGTGGTAATGTGTCCAAGTTATGGTATGTGTCCAATATGTGCAATGTTGTGGTATATGTCCAAGATGTGGAATGTGTTCAAAATGCGGTATGTGTCCAAGTTGCGGTATGTGTCCAAGTTGTGGTATGTGTCCAAGATGTGGAATGTGTTCAAGATGTGGTATGTGTCCAAGATGTGGAATGTGTTCAAGATGTGGTATGTGTCCAAGATGTGGTATGTGTCCAAGATGTGGAATGTGTCCAAGTTGTGGTATGTGTTTAAGTAGTGGTATGTGTCCAAGTTGTGGTATGTGTCCAAGATGTGGTATGTGTCCAAGTTGTGGTATGTGTTCAAGATGTGGTATGCGTCCAAGTTGTGGTATGTGTCCAAGATGTGGTATGTGTCCAAGTTGTGGTTTGTGTCCAAGATGTGGTAATGTGTCCAAGTTATGGTATGTGTCCAATATGTGCAATGTTGTGGTATATGTCCAAGATGTGGAATGTGTTCAAGATGTGGTATGTGTCCAAGTTGTGGTATGTGTCCAAGATGTGGAATGTGTTCAAGATGTGGTATGTGTCCAAGATGTGGAATGTGTTCAAGATGTGGTATGTGTCCAAGATGTGGTATGTGTCCAAGATGTGGAATGTGTCCAAGTTGTGGTATGTGTTTAAGTAGTGGTATGTGTCTAAGTTGTGGTATGTGTCCAAGATGTGGTATGTGTCCAAGTTGTGGTATGTGTCCAAGTTGTGGTATGTGTCCAAGCTATGGTAATGTGTCCAAGGTATGGTATGTGTCCAAGTTGTGGTATGCGTATAAGATGTGGTCTGTGTCCAAGTTGTGGTATGTGTCCTAGATGTGGTATGTGTCCAAGTTGTGGTATGTGACCAAGTTGTGGTATGTGTCAAAGACGTTGTAATATCGTCATATGTCCAAGTTTTGTATGTGTCCAAGTTGTGGAATGTGATGGGACAATAAAGAAATGGAGAAAAAAAAATCGCTGGGAAATTCGGATCGCTTCCTCCCAGCGGAAAGCTAGCAGCAACAAAGTCGCGCGACCCCAAAGTCAAGGGATCCATTAGATTTGTTTTTCTTTCTTTTTCCATTTCGTTATTTTCCTTCATCGCTGGCGAATTCGGATCGCTTCCTCCCAGTGAAAAGTTAGCAGCAACAGAGTCGCGCTTGTGGTCCAAGTTGTGGAAATTTCCAAGTTGTGGAATGTGTCCAAGTTGTGGTATGTGTCCAAGTTGTGGTATGTGTCCAATATGTGCAATGTTGTGGTATATGTCCAAGATGTGGAATGTGTTCAAGATGTGGTATGTGTCCAAGTTGTGGTATGTGTCCAAGATGTGGAATGTGTCCAAGATGTGGAATTTGTTCAAGATGTGGTATGTGTCCAAGATGTGGTATGTGTCCAAGATGTGGAATGTGTCCAAGTTGTGGTATGTGTTTAAGTAGTGGTATGTGTCCATGTTGTGGTATGTGTCCAAGATGTGGTATGTGTCCAAGTTGTGGTATGTGTCCAAGTTGTGGTATGCGTATAAGATGTGGTATGTGTCCAAGTTGTGGTATGTGTCCAAGATGTGGTATGTGTCCAAGTTGTGGTATGTGACCAAGTTGTGGTATGTGTCAAAGACGTGGTAATATCGTCATGTGTCCAAGTTTTGGTATGTGTCCAAGTTGTGGAATGTGATTCGACAATAAAGAAATAGAGAAAAAAAATCTAATAGATTCACTGACTTTCGGGTAGCGCGACCCTGTTGTTTCTAGCTTTTCACTCGAAGGAAGCGACCCAAATTTCCAAGCGATGGGACAACAAAGACAAGTCGCGTAAGGCGAAAATACAATATTTAGTCAAGTAGCTGTCGAACTCACAGAATGAAACTGAACGCAATGCCATTTTTCAGCAAGACCGTATACTCGTAGCATCGTCAGTCCACCGCTCATGGCAAAGGCAGTGAAATTGACAAGAAGAGCGGGGTAGTAGTTGCGCTAAGAAGGATAGCACGCTTTTCTGTACCTCTCTTTGTTTTAACTTTCTGAGCGTGTTTTTAATCCAAACATATCATATCTATATGTTTTTGGAATCAGGAACCGACAAGGAATAAGATGAAAGTGTTTTTAAATTGATTTGGACAATTTAATTTTGATAATAATTTGTATATATTTAATTTTCAGAGCTTGTTTTTAATCCGAATATAACATATTTATATGTTTTTGGAATCAGCAAATGATGGAAAATAAGATAAACGTAAATTTGGATCGTTTTATAAATTTTTATTTTTTTTTACAATTTTTAGATTTTTAATGACCAAAGTCATTAATTAATTTTTAAGCCACCAAGCTGAAATGCAATACCGAATCCCGGGCTTCGTCGAAGATTACTTGACCAAAATTTCAACCAATTTGGTTGAAAAATGAGGGCGTGACAGTGCCGCCTCAACTTTCACGAAAAGCCGGATATGACGTCATCAAAGACATTTATCAAAAAAATGAAAAAAACGTTCGGGGATATCATACCCAGGAACTCTCATGTCAAATTTCATAAAGATCGGTCCAGTAGTTTGGTCTGAATCGCTCTACACGCACGCACACACGCCCACACATACACCACGACCCTCGTTTCGATTCCCCCTCGATGTTAAAATATTTAGTCAAAACTTGACTAAATATAACAAGTCGCGTAAGGCGAAAATACAACATTTAGTCAAGTAGCTGTCGAACTCACAGAATGAAACTAAACGCAATGCAACGCAGCAAGACCGTATACTCGTAACATCGTCAGTCCACCGCTCACGGCAAAGGCAGTGAAATTGACAAGAAGAGCGGGGTAGTAGTTGCGCTGAGAACGATAGCACGCTTTTCTGTACCTCTCTTCGTTTTAACTTTCTGAGCGTGTTTTTAATCCAAACATATCATATCTATATGTTTTTGGAATCAGAAACCGACAAGGAATAAGAGGAAAGTGTTTTTAAATTGATTTCGACAATTTAATTTTGATAATAATTTTTATATATTTAATTTTCAGAGCTTGTTTTTAATCCAAATATAACATATTTATATGTTTTTGGAATCAGCAAATGATGGAGAATAAGATGAACGTAAATTTGGATCGTTTTATAAAAGAAATATTTTTTTTACAATTTTCAGATTTTTAATGACCAAAGTCATTAATTAATTTTTAAGCCACCACGCTGAAATGCAATACCGAAGTCCGGGCTTCGTCGAACAATACTTGACCAAAATTTCAACCAATTTGGTTGAAAAATGAGGGCGTGACAGTGCCGCCTCAACTTTCACGAAAAGCCGGATATGACGTCATCAAAGACATTTATCAAAAAAATGAAAAAAACGTATGGGGATATCATTTCCAGGAACTTTCATGTCAAATTTCATAAAGATCGGTCCAGTAGTTTGGTCTGAATCGCTCTACACGCACGCACGCACACACACACACACACACACACACACACACACATACACACACACATACACACACACATACACCACGACCCTCGTCTCGATTCCCCCCTCGATGTTAAAACATTTAGTCATAACTTGACTAAATGTAAAAAGGAAGAAAAATTCCATAGATCTCCCTTGACTTTGGGGTATCGCGACCCTGTTGCTGCTAGCTTTTCACTGGGAGGAAGTGATCCGAATTTCCCAGCGACGGGACAATCTAGTAAGAAAACAAAATCAACGGAGTCGCGCTACCCCAAAAGTCAAGGGATTTTGTTTTTGTGCCTTGACTTTTGGGATGACAAGAAGATATCGGGAACATTAACGTGATTTGTACAAAAAATGATTACAAATCACGGGGCGCGCAGACCCTTGATTTTAACTCCCAGGCTCAAAACTGTAAGGTTCAGCAGCTAAAGTTGCTTCTATGAATACGGCTTCTGACGTCATCGAAAATTTTACCAAGAATTCACCACTTCCGTACTCTCGTGGACGTTCGAGATACAATGACCGCCAGATCGGAACGCGAAAACGCTTTGCTTCAGCCACGAAATTCGTCGGATTATGGCCTAAACGATTCCGAAATAAACTAAACCCTGTGAGGGAAGGTGAGAAAACAATTTCCTACGGCATGCATATGTCTGGTTAACCTAAGTCACGCCAAAACGCAAATAAACGCGTTTCTGACACCAACAATAGCTTGTTAGGGTCCTTTAATCCTTGTTAAATAAAGTTCAATTCAATTCCCTCTCTCTCTCTCTCTCTCTCTCTCTCTCTCTCTCTCTCTCTCTCTCTCTCTCTCCCCTCGCTGTCTCTCTCTTTCTCTCTCCCGCTCTGTCTCTCTCTCTACCTGGGTGGATGTAGCACACTGTACCTGGGTGGATGTAGCACACTGTACCTGGGTGGATGTATCACACTCTAGCGGTGTTGAGCCAGAACACGGAGCAAAGACACAGAAAGTCTCATCACTGCCGTCCGCACACTGCTGACGGTGGTCACATACCAAGCTGTACGGCACGCGCTGGGACCCCGCGCTGCACGTGAACATGGCAGGCAGTGACGTCATGGGGAGTGACGTCACGGGGACCGGACATGACGCACGTGAAGGAACTCCCCACACCTCACTGTCTGCGTAACCATGGCGACCGGCCCAACACGCGCTTTGCACGTCACAGGCCATGAAAGCATGAGTCAGGTGACCTCCCGGACACGCGACAGCCGGAACAGGAAGTGCCACATTTCCCGAAAGTGCCACATGGATGCTTGAGCTTTTCCTCTGATTTTCCTTGTGTTGTTCTAGATGTGTGGACAGACTATCTAGCTCGCACAAGATGTCCACATATTGTTTTTTCACATCACATTCTTCACGAAGGCTTGCAACTAAGTCAGTAGATCCTTGTTTAATAATGCTGCAGTATGACCCACTTGACAAAGTGGCTTTGGCGAAAAGAGCCACCGTTCTGTCTGCCCACAAAATAGTGTGCCTGTATCTGTTTTAAGAAAAAGAGGGTGAAACAAATGTACAAAAGATGCATGCATAATATAGTAGCAGCGTTAAGAGTGAATGGACGAGTGTGAAGGGAGGGTGGGGGGAGGGGGGAGGCGGGGGGGGGGGGGGGGTCGAACATGTAGACAGTAGCCTCGATGAGTCTTCTTCAGGGCATTCATGACCTTTGACCAATCACCAGATACTGTGTTAATTAGTATCTGCTGTACATTCACGTCTAACACTTAGGCCACTTTGTTTGCCTTTATCACATCCTGTCTGCGCGTTCTGGTTTAAAACATCGCAACGTATCCAGACATCTGTCGTGACAAGCAAACTATCCAACTTCACTAGGGATATTCCGTTCTTGAAGAAACAGTGCTTGTATGGCATTCCGTTTGTCAAATAATTAATTGGATACTTTTTCATGTTTTTTTCACCAGTTTTAGCTAAATAATCATTATTTAGAAGCTCATGTGCTAAATAAGTAATTGTTTATTAACAATGTAAAACAATTCTAAATAAATATTTGTTTACGTAAACCATTCATTATTTACCTAAACAATTCATTGTTTACGTAAATAATTCATTGTTTACGTAAATAATGATATATTTAGCAACATTGCTGATTGTTTACAAACAATGTAAAATACGTCTAAATAATATATTGTTTACGTAAACAATATATTATTTAGACTTATATTACATTGTTTATAAACAATCAGCAATGTTGCTAAATAAATCATTATTTACGTAAACAATGAATTGTTTAGCCAACACATTTTCCATTATTTAGGGGTTTCTAGGATTCAAACAAATTTACGAACATTTTCTGATAAATAATGTTTGGAGATACCTTGTATTGAATTATAGTATATACACAAAGAAAAAAAATGAAGCTTAGAAGTCAGTTCTTGATTCCCCTAAATAATGAAAACTGCTTTCCCTAAACAATTCATTCTAAATAATGATTATTTAGCTAAAACTGGTGAAAAAACATGAAAAAGTATCCAAAAAATTATTTGACAAACGGAATGCCATAGTGCTTGGCCATGTAAATATTTAAATACTGACAACTTCTCTTTGCGAACACGGTACCTCAAAAAAGCTCCTCACATGTAAGGTAAGACAGAGGGCGTGTTGTGTATAGCCCTATCAACACGGGACTTGAACTAGCCCAGTCACACACAACGATTTATCCTTCAACACGGGCCGAGTTTTGCGTAAGATCGAGCTGCGATGGAGATATCATTTACTCGCAGGCGATTCTCTCGTAGCTTCGGCCGTGGGTGAGGACCAATCAGAACGCGCCGTTGCGACTGTCACGTCGTGACTTCAACAAAATGGCGGACAGCAGCGAACAACGTTTCTTCATGGATTCAAAACTATTTTTAGAAGAACAGCTTCATACTCAAATACAAATGATACATGTTTGGCGTGTACTACGGTCCGGAACAATCGGGTGCAACTGTCTGCGTAATTACTTTCCCATCAAGACCTAATGCTCAAAGCTTTTTGTTTTGTTTTGTTTTAAAAGGTTAAGAGTGAGAGCAATGTTTGAACACTAGCAGAACCCGCTTCTCCAAAAAACCTCTGCTCTCGCGCAGTGCATTTGCCGTGTGACAGGCGATCGGTGATTGTCTCCTAATAAACACATCCTACGATTGAATCGCTGCCGTGTGACCGTAGCTTAAGACATATAGGTATAGTGTTGCGTAGCCTTATCATGACGGAACAGGCAAACTTGAACAAACACCTCACATGTAGGGTAAGACAGAGGGCGTAACGTGTAGCCCTATGAATACAGAAGTAGGTAATCGTCTCTGGCGCAACAACGACTCCACTGCCTCCCACTCTCCCCGGGTGTTGAGCGAGGCCAGGTAACCGCCAAGTCGCTTGCACACTCGGTTCGAATCCCTCCATGACCGCAAGCTTCCTTCGGTGTGAACGTAGACGTAGCACCTAGGACAACATAGTTGGTGGTCATGGGTAGTTGGAAGGGTGTGTGTGTGTGTGTGTGTGTGTGTGTGTGTGTGTGTGTGTGTGTGTGTGTGTGTGTGTGTGTGTGTGTCTATGTGTCTGCGTGACTGTGTTACTGTTTGTCTGTGTGTCTGTGTGCCTGTGTGTGAGAGAACTCAGAACTCATAAATAATATTGTATAGGCCAATTCATCCGTTACAAATGATATAGGCTTATAATGATACCCCCTCTCTTTCTCTCTCTCGCTCTCTCTCTATCTCACAAGTTGAAGCTGAACAGTGAGAAGACGGAGGCCCTTCTCGTTGGAACACGACAGAAGATTGCTTCCCTCACTGTGACCGACCTCCAGCTGGATGACGCGAATGTTCCATTTTCCCCTGCTGTCAAGAGCCTTGGCGTCTTTCTCGACTCCACTCTCTCCATGCTGACACACATCTCCTTCATCATCAAGACCTGCTTTTTCCACCTACGACGCATCGCCTCCATCGGTCGCTACCTCACCCACGACGCCTGTGTCAAGCTGGTTGTCTCCCTCATCTTCAGTCGTCTGGACTACTGCAACTCCCTTCTGTTTGGCCTCCCCGCCTCATCCATTCATGGCCTACAACGAGTCCAGAACGCTGCTGCCAGGCTGACGTTGAGGAAGACGAAGCGAGACCACATCACCCCCCTACTTCGCTCCTTGCACTGGCTCCCTGTCAACACCCGAATCTCCTACAAACTGTCCACTCTGGTCTACAAGTGTCTCAACGACTCTGCTCCCGAGTAATCCTCCCTGGACCTGTACACCCAGCCTTCCGACCGTCCCCTTCGTTCTGCTGCTGACCCACTCCGCCTCCACATCCCTCGCTCGAAACTCGCATCTGCTGGTCAGCGTGCATTTCCCTCCGCGGGCCCCTCCGTCTGGAACACCCTGCCGCTTGAGCTTTGCCAGAGCCCCTCTCTTGACGCGTTCAAGAGTAGGTTGAAGACTCAGTTCTTCCCGTAGCTGGCTGCGACTTTCATGTTCGACGTGATGTGTTGTGCCCAAAAAGACATTCTTGTGCTGTGCTTTGTGAAAGTTGTTTTCTTTGTGCTTAATATTATTTTGTTTGGACCTAGCTATTGATGTGTACATTGTTGTTAAACAGCTGTTTGTTGTATGTTTATCAGGGTTTGCTAGTGTGTGATAGGGTTCGTGTCCGTCTGTAGATGTTAGTTTCTTTGTTAGTCCTGTGTTGACAACTCTTCGACAAGCGCTTAGAACTGTACCCACGGAATACGCGCTATATAAGCTTCATATTGATTGATTGATTGATTGATTGATTGATTGATTGATTGATCTCTCTCTCTCTCTCTCTCTCTCTCTCTCTCTCTCTCTCTCGCTCACACACACACACACACACACACACGCACACACACACACAACACACACACACACACCCATACACAAACACACACTCACACATACACAACACACTCACACATACACACAACACACACACGCACACACACACACACACACACACACACATACACACACACACACACACACACACATACACATACACACCTCATCTGTCTCTCTCTTTCTCCGCCCCACTCCCCTTTCAACATTCACAAACACAAACGCACATAGCCTATTTCCCCTCTCACACACACACACACACAAACTCACACACACACACACAAACTCACACCCACCCACCCACACCCACACACACGCACAAACTCACACCCACCCACCCACACGCACACGCACACACACACGCGCACACACACACACACACACACTCGAACACACCTGTCGTCCAGTGTCAGATAACCTTGACCGCAGTGACCAGTGTAGAAACAGTCCGCCTCGTCCTCCCCTCCCTCACACTCCCTCTCCACGTTACACCGGAAGTGATCAGCAAAGGCCGGCCATTCAGCCACCGAGCAGTTCCATAGGCCGCCATTGCTGCGAGATGGCTGACGGGATGTCTGATACAGAACAAAAGAGTTCTGTATGGTGAGATGTTTCTGAGAAACAAAGGAAAGTAAGCGGTTTAAATGCATAGGACAAATAGCAAATATAACCGCTATTATGTATTTCAGCGTAGCAATAGGGTCCGATATTTAGGCTCGAACAACAATCATACGACTTGTCTTCGACTCGTCGGCAGTATACTTGTCTCGTCTAAATATCGGACCCTATTGCTACGCTTAAAACACAATAGCTGTTAATATTCACTTAGACGATTTGCCTGGGATAATGTTATTTAAGGCAGCACACCCACACGCCACGTCGATCTTCTGGGTACACAATCGGGCGTAACAACTGTCTGGGTACGTATTTGGGCGTAACGCGTTTCCAACTTGTTCCTTAAGCTCTATGTTCACTGTGAAGCCATGATTGGGAGGGTCCACAAATCAGCGGCGATTGTTTGTCTCGCTGTTTCGAATGGGCATCACTCTTCCACAGCAAACGGAACTCAGACAGAGTTATTTCCGAAACTCTTCTACTCAAGCCTAGTGGCCGTACTTACACTCTATATTGTGCCTGGTGTGAATGTTGAGAGTTGGTACTGTTTCTTTAAAGCCATTCAGAAAACACGACATCTAATCAACTGCGGACTATGTCATTCTTCTTCTTCAGCGTTCCAGAAATTCTGGTGACGTGTGAGCTCGTTTGCCCATTTGGGTTCCCCACACTTTTCTCTGAGAGCATAGTCAGCTTCACTCCGCTTTCGTTGGGTAGGCATGCTGGGTATTTTCGTGTTTCCATAACTCACCGAACTTTGACATGGATTACAGGATCTTTTCCTTGGGCACTTAGTCTTGTGCTTGCGTGTACACACGAAGGGGGGTTAAGTCACTAGCAGGTCTGCACATAAGTTGACCTGGGAGATCGGGAAAATCTCCACTCTTAACCCACCAGGGGGAAGCGACCGGGATTCGAACTCACGACCTCCCGATTCGGAGGCCGACGTCTTACCACCGCGCCACTTCTTCCGTCTACTATGTTATTCAAAGATATATTCAACCAATTCATCGACGCGTTTAAATCATTGATATTTATCCTCATACAGTTAAAAGAAATGAAAAAAAAATGAAAAAAAGAAGAAATAATTAGTAAGCTTAGCAGAAAAGAAAGACCTCAGCTTATCTAATTGCAAATAATCATATCATTCTATGTCTTCTTTCCCAAGCTGACTCAAATCCTGAGTTGAAAATAAATTATTTTCCTTCCAGCAGAAAGCTATAATCACAAGAGTTTGGGCGCTACCAAGTTGTGTGTGTATTTACGTGTTATCAGTGAGTGTGATCTGCACTTCTGGCAGAATGACTGAGGTCCTTTACGTGTCACGGTGTCGACACCGGGGTAGGGCATGGATACGTCTCTAAGTCATCATATACAATCAATCCGTATCGACCCTGCCTGGATTGAAACTTGATACGACGATCAAACATGACTGCTCTACCAACGTGTGTGTTTTTCTTCTATTTTTGAAAACCTTACCTTTAAATGAATTACCTAAAATACAAGAAACATTAACCTTGTGAAAGGAGAAGAGAAGTTTGAAGCTTTCGGCAATCGCGCCACTGACAAGTCTCGCACCCGGGTCACTGACAAATCTCACGTACACCACCCCAGCGTTGTGCACCTCAGGTGAAGGGACGTTACTGCCGCACACTTTCCAAACTAAGTTCTCTGTCGAGTTGCCTCCCTTGTACAGCTCCAATAAAAAGCCCTTCTGTGGATGATAACAATCGTTTGAATATGCCAAGTGTGTGCGCATGCGCACAAAGCTGACGAGGGTCACGTGGTACAAAGGGACTGAAATCTTCTTCCAGCTGTCCATGCCAGGAGGGTAGTGTTTCCCCGAGCTGTATCCCGGTGTTTGAATGAACACTAGAATCACAGTCAATGCAAGTCAAAACGCATGCACATCAGGGGAGATAGGCATTGCATGTACGACAGTCTAGGTAGAAATCGCTGGGTAAGATCAGTTACGATAAACACTTATTTAATCTTGTGTACAATATTCCCGTGGGAGAAAAATGTATTCTGCTGCACCAAAGTAGACACTCGCTTCAAAAAGACACCACCCCAACCCCCTCTCTCTAGAACCTTACGTCCACCAAACAAAGAAGGCGCGCCGTTGTTGTTTTTCTGTTTTTTTCTCTTTTTTATATTTAGTCAAGTTTTGACTAAATATTTTAACATCGAGGGGGAATCGAAACGAGGGTCGTGGTGTATGTGCGTGTGTGTGTGTGTGTCTGTGTGTGTGTGTGTGTGTGTGTGTGTGTAGAGCGATTCAGACTAAACTACTGGACCGATCTTTATGAAATTTGACATGAGAGTTCCTGGGTATGAAATCCCCGAACGTTTTTTTCATTTTTTTGATAAATGTCTTTGATGACGTCATATCCGGCTTTTCGTGAAAGTTGAGGCGGCACTGTCACGCCCTCATTTTTCAACCAAATTGGTTGAAATTTTGGTCAAGTAATCTTCGACGAAGCCCGGGGTTCGGTATTGCATTTCAGCTTGGTGGCTTAAAAATTAATTAATGACTTTGGTCATTAAAAATCTGAAAATTGTAAAAAAAAATAAAAATTCATAAAACGATCCAAATTTACGTTTATCTTATTCTCCATCATTTGCTGATTCCAAAAACATATAAATATGTTATATTCGGATTAAAAACAAGCTTTGAAAATTAAATATATAAAAATTATTATCAAATTTTTTTTTCGAAATCAATTTAAAAACACTTTCATCTTATTCCTTGTCGGTTCCTGATTCCAAAAATATATAGATATGATATGTTTGGATTAAAAACACGCTCAGAAAGTTAAAACAAAGAGAGGTACAGAAAAGCGTGCTATCCTTCTTAGCGCAACTACTACCCCGCTCTTCTTGTCAATTTCACTGCCTTTGCCATGAGCGGTGGACTGACGGTCTTGCTGAAAAATGGCATTGCGTTCAGTTTCATTCTGTGAGTTCGACAGCTACTTGACTAAATATTGTATTTTCGCCTTACGCGACTTGTTTTTTCTTTGTTCTTTTTTATATTTAGTCAAGTTTTGACTAAATATTTTAACATCGAGGGGGAATCGAAACGAGGGTCGTGGTGTATGTGCGTGTGTCTGTGTGTCTGTGTGTCTGTGTGTGTGTGTGTGTGTGTGTGTGTGTAGAGCGATTCAGACTAAACTACTGGACCGATCTTTATGAAATTTGACATGAGAGTTCCTGGGTATGAAATCCCCGAACGTTTTTTTCATTTTTTTGATAAATGTCTTTGATGACGTCATATCCGGCTTTTCGTGAAAGTTGAGGCGGCACTGTCACGCCCTCATTTTTCAACCAAATTGCTTGAAATTTTGGTCAAGTAATTGTCGACGAAGCTCGGACTTCGGTATTGCATTTCAGCTTGGTGGCTTAAAAATTAATTAATGACTTTGGTCATTAAAAATCGGAAAATTGTAAAAAAAAATAAAAATTTATAAAACGATCCAAATTTACGTTTATCTTATTTTCCATCATTTGCTGATTCCAAAAACATATAAATATGTTATATTCGGATTAAAAACAAGCTCTGAAAATTAAATATATAAAAATTATTATCAAAATTAAATTGTCGAAATCAATTTAAAAACACTTTCATCTTATTCCTTGTCGGTTCCTGATTCCAAAAACATATAGATATGATATGTTTGGATTAAAAACACGCTCAGAAAGTTAAAACAAAGAGAGGTACAGAAAAGCGTGCTATCCTTCTTAGCGCAACTGCTACCCCGCTCTTCTTGTCAATTTCACTGCCTTTGCCATGAGCGGTGGACTGACGATGCTACGAGTATACGGTCTTGCTGAAAAATGGCATTGCGTTCAGTTTCATTCGGTGAGTTCGACAGCTACTTGACTAAATATTGTATTTTCGCCTTACGCGACTTGTTTTCTCCTCTTTCTGCTTTTGTTTTCTTTTCATTTTTTCCTCTCTCTTTTTATATTTAGTCAAGTTTTGACTAAATATTTTAACATCGAGGGGGAATCGAAACGAGGGTCGTGGTGTATGTGCGTGTGTGTGTGTGTGTGTGTGTGTGTGTGTGTCTGTCTGTGTGTGTGTGTGTGTGTGTGTGTGTGTGTAGAGCGATTCAGACTAAACTACTGGACCGATCTTTATGAAATTTGACATGAGAGTTCCTGGGTATGAAATCCCCGAACGTTTTTTTCATTTTTTTGATAAATGTCTTTGATGACGTCATATCCGGCTTTTCGTGAAAGTTGAGGCGGCACTGTCACGCCCTCATTTTTCAACCAAATTGGTTGAAATTTTGGTCAAGTAATCTTCGACGAAGCCCGGACTTCGGTATTGCATTTCAGCTTGGTGGCTTAAAAATTAATTAATGACTTTGGTCATTAAAAATCTGAAAACTGTAACAAAAAATAAAAATTTATAAAACGATCCAAATTTACGTTTATCTTATTTTCCATCATTTGCTGATTCCAAAAACATATAAATATGTTATATTCGGATTAAAAACAAGCTCTGAAAATTAAATATATAAAAATTATTATCAAAATTAAATTGTCCAAATCAATTTCAAAAAAACTTTCATCTTATTCCTTGTCGGTTCCTGATTCCAAAAACATATAGATATGATATGTTTGGATTAAAAACACGCTCAGAAAGTTAAAATAAAGAGAGGTACAGAAAAGCGTGCTATCCTTCTTAGCGCAACTACTACCCCGCTCTTCTTGTCAATTTCACTGCCTTTGCCATGAGCGGTGGACTGACGATGCTACGAGTATACGGTCTTGCTGAAAAATGGCATTGCGTTCAGTTTCATTCTGTGAGTTCGACAGCTACTTGACTAAATATCGTATTTTCGCCTTACGCGACTTGTTTTTCCTTACACCTGTTCCTTGTCCCGTTGTGCTCTCACACCCTGTACTCGTTGCTCCAACCACCTCTGAATTTCGTTCCGCTGCCAGACTTGTCGATTTTACAGACGCTCCAGGGGGGGGATGTCGGGTCGCTGCGATAGGCTACCCTCGGAAGATGACACTGCACTCTCTCTCTTTTTCTTTTTCTTTGTTCTTCGCTTTTTGTTCTTCTTCTTCTTTTATTTTTTCCTTCTTTTTCCCCCTCTCTTTCTCTTGCTTGTCTCGACGCTTGTTCCTTGTCCCATAAAGGGTCACAAGAGCCGAGACCATTTTAGTTTTTTTGCCAGACACCTGAGTAGACACAATCGCATTCGTGAAGTGAATGACACTCGGCTGTGGGATCCCAGTCTTCCCATTGGAACCATAGCACTTCCACTCTGGGTAGGAGCCGGCCGAAGCTCGAAAAAACACTAGAAGGCGCGCCGTTACTGAGTCGCCAAAAGAACGGTACCTAACTTGAATGGCGCGAGTTTCCAAAACCCGTCTTAAAACATTCTAAATTCTATATCAGAAGGAATTGTATAATCTTAAATAACCATATCCATACTATGCACGTGTCTGTCAAGTCTGCTTCTAATTTGACGTAGTCGACTAAATGAAGCACCTTAGGAGCGATATTACATGAAGAAAACAAAGTTACTGGCTAACAAAAGGGAAATATTCGGATGACACACACACACACACACACACACACACACACACACACACACACGTACACACATACACATGTATACACACACACACACATATATATATATATATATATATATATATATATATATATACATAAACACAAACACACACATTGCCATCCCCCACACACACGCCCACACACACTAAGCCAATGCCTCTGGGCAGCCCACGCAAAGTCTAAACACTCACCCATGTTCGCACATTACAAGAAGAAAACAAAGTTACTGGCTAACAATAGGGAAATATTCGGATAACACACACACACACACACACACACACACACACACACACACACACACACACACACACACACACAAACACAAACACACACATTGCCCTCCCACACACACACGCCAACACACACTAAGCCAATGCCTCTGGGCAGCCCACGGAAAGTCTAAACACTCACCCATGTTCGCTGAAATGTTTCCCATCTCCAAGGCGATGTCTAACACTCGGACGTAAAAGTACAGGTCAGCCAGGTGCCTCGGTTCTTCTAAGAACATCACAATGTTCAACCTGTTATTTGAACTAATGAACATGTTGAACCATCCAATGCAATCCTCGATCTCTAAATACTTCGCGCGTACAGAATCTCTCACCCAAAAAAAGTTCTTCTCCGAACACCCTAACGGCGACCATCCCATTCTCTTGGTCACCAAAGACAACCTTTTGTTGCCAGCGGCTTGCAGAAACAGCGTGCATAACAAGGACGTGTTGACGGTTTGAATCTCCCACTCTGAAGTGTAGGTTAGTAGCGCTGACGAAAGGGAGAGCGTTAGTTGTCCCCGTTTTTGCAGACAGCCAGAGATGTGTCGAGAAACTATGGACTGGGGTTTACTTTTTGTAGTGGTTATCATTGTTGTGGTTGTTGTTTTGCCTGTTATCAAATTCCAATAGACGTTTTCCAGAAATAACTCTTGTCAGGATTATCAGCGGACAGGAGGAGTAGGTACCCCTCAAAACTGCAGACAGATGTCACAACATCCGGAACACTATCCACTCCTCCGACGGTAGCTGTACGCACATCCAACTCCGATGTGAACGCCATTTAGCGCGCGCAAAATATAATGCCCTTTTCTTTCAAAAACAGCGTTTACAAGTGCGTCGAAGTTCAGAATGTGTTATGGAAAGGGTCGCTGGCACGTATCATAACGTGTTTTAATCGAGGTCACGTGGGTTTGGAAAACACACGTGCTTAGCGAACACTTCCAGTGATCAGCAAGCCATCCAAGGCCATTCGTGACTCCTATGATTATATTTTCGAAGTATCATACTATTGCACGCCGCATAGCAATCACATCGGAGTTGGTTCATCGTGTCGATCGCTGGATACAGCCCGTCGGAGGCGTGGAGAGTGTTCCGGATGTTGTGAAATCTGTCTGCAGTTTCTGGGGCTCCTAATCTCCTAATCCCGTTCTCTCAGATCCTCCTCTGAAAAACTCCATCGCATCCCCAAAATCAGGACAAAAACCTTTGGTGAAAGAACCTTTAGGCATCAGATTCCGACCGTCTGGAACTCACTTCCTAATTTTATCCGTGATTCCAACAGCCTTTCCTCCTTCAAAACACAACTCAAAACATACCTGTTTCGTAAAGCCTTTGCTTAGCCTTTGTAGACTCTCCAAAACTCGATTCTGCTTTGGAACTCTCTAACCTGTATGTACTGTATGGTCTCTCTGTCAATGGTATGATTATGTGTGTGTGTGTGTGTGTGTGTGTGTGTGTGTGTGTGTGTGTGTGTGTGTGTGTGTGTGTGTGTGTGTGTGTGTGTTTACAATGTACGCCCAATTTGCTTAGTGTTTTGGTTCTTGTTTGTTTTATTTCAGTTATATGAATGCTTGTTTGATTTGTGCTAGTTTATTTTAGAATGAATTTATAAAGCGCCTGGAGCCAATTGATGGGACTCGCGCTATAGAAAAGTTATTTATTATTATTGTTATTATTATTACTCCTCCAGACCTCTGATAATCTTGACAGAGTTATTTCCGAAAAACGTTTTTTGAAAAGCAGCGTCCGTGGCGTTGGAAGCTTACCAACTGTTGTGAACGAGTCTGTGGATATTTTGTGTTGTACATCCGACGGAGAATAAAAAGACCACAATGCGTTGCTGGTACCAGCTGGCAGGGGAGAAGTCGGAGGTTGTCTTTCCTTTGTGTTAGTTTGGCTAGCGACGACAGTAACTTTGACAACAAATAGCATGGCGATGGTGATGTTTAGAAATCGAACAGCAGTGTTGTTGCTGTGTTCGGATCGTGGACTCATGTTTAGTACGGTCTTCGGTCCTGGGGACTTTTGCTATGAACACGAGATGACTTGTCTGTGATTCTTTGCTGGCTGATTTCTTTTGATCGAAAACATGTCCGAACGATTTATTTCCTTTTTAAGAGAGAGTCATTCCCATATGTACGATTTGGATCAGCATATTGCATTTGGCTAGGCTAAGACCGTTTCTACACTTTGACAAATCCCAAAACTAGACAACGTAAATGCTTTCTGTGAAGGTTGGGATATTTGGTCGCATTACGTTCCTAACTCACAGTTTAAAGGACCCCAACAGGCTCTTTTTAAGGTTAGATAAAGCAGTTGGGGTTGATTTAAGGATATAGGTAAGCATCTAAAGATGCAAAAACCGATCAGTAAATCTCAGGTTTTGTGTTGCATCAGTCTAATTTTACACAAAATGCATGCTCAAAAATCGGCCAAATTCGTCTGCTACGCGAGACTTCAAATTCCCCGCGGCGGCCAGCCCTTGGCTGTGACGTCACAAAGGGGAAGCAGAAGCGTTTTTGCTGCAGCCGTGGATGCGCGCGTGCTCGCGACATCATGCCGAAAGAATGTGCTGCTGCCAAATGTTCGGAAACGCAAACAAAGGACTCAGACTTGAGTTTTCATCATTTTCCATCGGACTCAAGGCTCAAGCAGGAATGGGCTGTAAAAATGAATCGGCTGGACCCAAATACGAAGAAGCTGTGGAAGCCGGGTCCGCACGATGTTCTCTGTTCGAGACATTTTGAACCATCCTGCTTCACGTTCGCGAAGAGGGAATTGCCTGCAGAGCTCAGTTGGAGTCGGATGCAGTTCCAACAATATTTCTCCACTGCCTTGAAGACCAGAGAAAACGGGGTACGCAGGCTGACAACACGCGACTTGCCTACCTAAAGCGCAGGAGTAAGCCTGGAACTGGAAGGAGGTGAGATGGCAATGTGTTTATTGAATTTGTATTTTGGGGGCGATAGGTGAGTCCGAGGTAGCTGGTATTTTGTTGGTGTCACAGAACTTGATGACACTTTACACCAGTTGCTGCATACTGGCACTCACTTGTTAATCTGCAAAACACAACTTTTCTTCTCATTTTTGCTACCCACATGTAGGAGGGGGGGTGGACTTCGGTGTAGGTTGATAATTATCTGTAAAAGCAAATTAAATCACAAGGAAGGAAAGGAGGAGAGGGGATAACTGTAATGAGTATGCCTTATTCAGAAACTTCATCTTTGAAACAATCATTACTTCACCTTTTGAAACTATTAATAAAATATTTAAAAAATGTATCAACCTATTTTTTCCCATCATGTACAGATGGTGAATGAGTTGCTTCAGCCTGACACTCCACGGCCAAGGGCACGCCCAGTAAAACTGGCCGGAGATGGCAGATGTGATTCGCCTGGGCACCGCGCAAAATATGGTGCATACAGCCTCTTGGATGCCACAACAATGGAAGTCCTTCACATTGAATTGATACAGGTAACTAAAGTACAGTTTTGCTGGTTGTATCTCACAACTTTGTGTGCATTTTTGTGTGAATATCTTCTGATAACAAGCACTGGTGTTGATTGTACAGTTTTTGTGTTTGTATGTTTTTTTTGCAATTTCAAGACATAGCAGTTTGTACAGAATTACTCCAAATGTACATTCCTATAGATTGCAAAGCTGAACAACCCTGAAATACCCTCCCCCAACCCCCAATTATTATTTTGAATAAAATGTTATGTGTACTTTTTTTTCCAGAGCAACACTGTTAAAAATTCCCATGCAATGGAGCTGGAGGGGCTACAAAGGGGCCTTGCTGTCCTGAAACGTCACCTCAGCATCAGTCACAATGGCAAGTAACGAGCCTGACATCAAGCACCACTTTGATATTTGGCACATGGCAAAAGTCAGGAACACATTGTTATATGAACATCTTATTTATTTTTTCATGATATAAATCTATGACAAAATTTATATTTAAGACACAAAGTTGTTGGTCACAAACAGATTCAGAAAACATGTCTGCATCACACACACACCCCACCCCTCACCATATCCAAGAAAAGTATTTTCTCCCTTCCATTTCAACTAAATTATCTAACTGTCTTTGTCTCAAACAGGTGTCGGGAAGAAGCTGGAGGCTGCGAGCCATAAAGCTGGCCACGGTGCTCTTAGCCTGTGGTCAAAGCGCATAACAAACCACCTATACTACTGCTAACAGTCTACCGAGGAGAGTGCTACGCGGGTGGAAGAGATCAAGGCCAAGTGGGTGTCCATAGCCAATCACATCAGCAGCCATCATCATGGGCATGGAGACCTTTTCCCTCACTGCCTCCATGGGGACTTGTCCGATGAACCACGAGCCTGGATCACAAAAGGTAAAACAAATTCCAGTCATCAGAGCTTCAAAATAACCTCATAACCTTTCTTTAAATAAGTTAACAATATGTTAACCTTGAATCAGTGTTTATCAGTGTTTATTGAGGATGAAAGTCGCTTGTTCATTTCAATGCTTGTTATTCTCTCAGGTGCCAGGAGAAAAGGTTCCGTACAACTCTCGTTTACTCTATTACACATGGTGTATGCATAAAGAGCGATTACTTCCCTTTGGTTATTTGATATCAGTGTTTATCAACTGTGCGCGCCTTCGTGAGCGAGGCTGGTACTACATATTGTTCATACGAAATGACAAACACAGGTTACAAGCGATAACGCGCAAAAGTACTGGTTTATTTGTTTTACATCTGATATTAGATATCAGTAGTGCATATATATTTACAGTACTACGTATTGCGGTAAAAAACTTATGAACAGAAAGAAAAAGAGAAAAGAAAACAAATTATTAGACATGGCAAAAGTATCAAATGCATTAACAAGACACAAGAAGTAAAAACAAGAAAAATAAACAATCACAAGACAGGCGAAGACAAACAGACATGAAAGTTACAAATACCAAACACTCGTTGGTTAGTCCTTCAACAACAATAAAGAGTTACGTTCCGTACGTTCAACAATACCATAAGCACTAAGAATACTCAAGAAACTTAGCATACATACGTTTAAAACCAAAATGGCTACTTTCAGAAAAATACAAAACGTTGACTCATCAGGCCAGAAATACAAAGCAAACTGTCATACCAAAAAAGTCTAACGACAACGTTCCTGCGTTAATCAAAGTCACAAACAAGATATTTACTCCTCCACTTTCCCCCAATAACGTTACAAGAAATAAGCCCGTTTACAAACGATCACCACAGACCGCAAGCTTCTTTTACCTAAATCTTTTAACGTAAGGCTGAAAAAGTCGGAGAAAACGTTTCACTTCGAACTTTGTTAACCACAGAAAACACAAGTTATCATTATAAACATTAGCGACTTTCTAGCATCTACAAAACATTGCTGTACGTTCACAACACTAGAACAGTTGAACACACAATAAAGAAACACTACAGCAAGTCAGACTTTCAACTCACGTTATACATAAACAACTCACAAAGTCATTACAAAATGGCGACCAAAACACAACACAAACAAGTAACAACAAAATTACCTTATGCGCTGTGTGGGTTGACCAGCAGTACCAAAACGTGTTGCCTCTCAAACGAAGGGCACAAAACGATTCACACTTGAGAAACAACTGTCTCCAAGAACATTACGTTGACGTTAAAACATAAGAAACACTCCGTTGGTTCACTTGCTAACCTTCATACGTTTACAGATCAAAACCAAACACTTCCTAAAACCCTCAGATCGACTGACGAGACAGGAGTCAAGCAGTGGTATTTATGGAAACAAAAACCTAACATGGAATAGTTATTCAAAAGTCAAAGGTCACCGGATTGACCAACCAACAACATTCCTAAGACAGAATCGGGTGAAACTACTATTTTACAACCAATCAGTAACCGATCACGCACTCCGTGCATGCTCAAAACTTAAAACGGTATATTTAACAGAAAGAAGACCAAGGAACTAGCTGACATCACAAAGCTAAAAACACGTGAGTCACACGTATTCTAAAACTTGCAACGCAGATTCGCAGGGCTCACCCCAAAATCAAGACACGAAAAAGAGCACGTGAATCTCAGTGTTCTAAAACTAAACGACGCAGTTTGTGACACTCCGACCAAAACCAGGTCACAACAACTGATTAAGGAGCACGTGAATCTCACGTAAAAATACTAACGCTCCACAAAACGGGTCACAACAAGGTACCACAATAAAAACACGGTTTACTTCTTTTTACATAGTGCAATGGCTTGATCAAACGTAATTACAACAAAAAGTAGGTGAATGCATGCCACATCGGCATGCACATCAACCATATAAACTCTTGTCTACTGACACCCCAGTTCACCGTTCTCTGGAAGGAGTTATTAAAAGCCCATATCTCCTCCGAGATATTGGGCAGCTGTCTCCCGACGTTCAGACAGCCCACTTGGAAGCATACCACAGTGTGATCAACAACTTTGCACCAAAGATGCTCCACTTCACCTTTCCTGTTATGCAAGCAAAGTAAGTGCTGTCTTTCAATAGTATTGTTTGGCAAATATTTCTTTCTCTGTGGTATGAAACTAAAACTATGACGATAAATATGCTCAATAAATAAGCTTTATATGGTGGACCTTCTTTTCTCTTTCTGCTGTTCATTTATACTGCCCTTGTTTTTTGCAGACTCTACTTGGCAGCAATGCACACCGATACTAATGCTGGGGGGGAGCAAGCAACCACAGAGGAAGGCGAACTGAGGTGGAAGATTGCCAGGGGAGGGAGCAAGCAACCACAGAGGAAGGCGAACTGAGGTGGAAGATTGCCAGGGGAGGGAGCAAGCAACCACAGAGGAAGGCGAACTGAGGTGGAAGATTGCCAGAGGAGGGAGCAAGCAACCACAGAGGAAGGCGAACTGAGGTGGAAGATTGCCAGGCCAAGGGCAAACAAGGGACAACCAACTGCAAAACCTGTCAAGGAAACTATTACTCGCTGTAAGAATATTCACAACTCAAGACTACTTTTCCTTCAGTTCTAAAGTATGCAAGTGTGTAGATGCTACTATGAAGTAAATCTCAACAGTGGCAAAATATCCAATTTTAAATCACTGCTCACAGTTTACATATCTCTAGTAATGTAAGCATTCAGATATGTGTTTATTTCTTAAAAAAATAAAATAAAAGGTAAAAATCTGGTCATAATTTGAAAATGTTGCTGTTTCTCATGTTCTAAATCTTGTGCTTGATTTTGTACATAGGCTCTCCTCTCCTCATGTTTTGAAATCAACCTTCATTTCTCTGTTGCACATTAGGTTACCTGAATGAGCTGTTTGAGGAGGTGGTCACGCTGCGACTGGCCTATGGCAGCTATGCGAAGGCTCTGCGAGCACAAAGGGATTATCAAGAAACGGTGCCAGAGACCCTAAGTCCTACTGCAGGGCCTGTCGACAAAGCCGAAGTTGTAGCCAGGCAGCGTCGACGACTCAACTGGCGACCGACAATAGATTAGATTACCTCCACCTGTTCCAAGATAAGCTAAACGGTCCAAAGAGGATGTTACACATTAAAAGTCAAGTCACTGGAATCATAAAACTTAGACTAGGATAAAGGAATCTTATGATAAACAGAAAAAGTTAACGGATGTACTTACACTTTAAACAGCATATTTGAAACCTGTGTAGATCTGCGAAGGAAACTGGTCCCTCACTGTGGCAACAACACAGGCAGGCAAAATCTTCCTGTTTTTCCTGCCCGTAGTGTGCCAAACCCATCGCACAAAATTGCTGTACGCAACATGTCGATATGTCCTGGAAAGATACAGGCAACAGTTAGAAGGATGAATGAAGTTGTTAAATAGTACATTAAAATTAATGATTCTTGGGATGTTAAGACTACCAAAGATTAATTTAAAATTAGTGCAGTATTGATCTAATCTTGATTACTTTTTTTTATAGGGCTGGGTGGTTGGGTGGGTAGTTCCAGTTGAATTTAGATTCAACCAGGAAGATGAAAGTCCTTAAAAAAAACCACAGTATCACTTCAATAACGATGCTAGAATGATTCAGAGATGAACCTAACAAATGTGAAGCAGTGAGAACTAAATGTATAGCCCATTCTTTGTTACTTTTGGTTTTATATGAACGCAAGTATAAGTTTACATGAACAAGGAGGGTGTAGGGCAGAGTAACCTGATACATTGTAGTACATGTATGTATGTTGAAACATACAGCATACCTGTGTGGCTCATCCTTGTTCTCAAACTCTTCTTTCCACCTTTTCCTCAGTGACTGTTTGAAGAGGACGATAACTGATTCAATGGTGTAACTGGTATTGACAGATATGTTTTACATTATTGCAATTTTCAAAGTTTTTTTTATCATTATTATTGTTATCATTATTATTATTATCATAATTATTATTATTATTATTGCAAATATACAGTGTGAATTACTTGTCAGTGCCCATGAATGATAACTGAATTGAACTGAAACTAGAAGATTGTATCTGAAGAAAGTGTGTGCGCATGCATATTTGTGCGATTATATTAAAGAGTTGAGAAATTTAAAAAGTAAATTTCCTCTGTGACCATGAAAGTCAGTTGATGTCAGTGTGTGAATGTAACTTGTGACATGCAGATCAAAGTGGTTCTCTTTCATAACTCTGTGCAATGTTACGTGCATACACAAAACACAAAAAAATACATTCAGTTACCTTGAGAGACAGTTGTCGCGAAAACCCTGGTGGGTGGTGATGCACTGCATCCCTCCCCCCTCAAATTTTCCAGTAACTTCAGGGTAGTGGTGGCAACACACCTTCTCCCTCCTTCGCTGGCCAGGCCACACAACACAGTGGCCACACTGACACCATGCCCTGAAATTGAGAAATCAATAAAGTTCTACCTTGTAATACACAACCCATTCATTTTGGTACGGACGTTTCTCTCGTGTCTTAATTTTTTTTATTTTTTTTAGTAATCACACACGGTTCACAAGTGAAAATTCCGTGTCTCTCCATAATACTACATGACATCATTGCATGCATACAGGATGATACACGGTACGTGTGTACCGTTGTGAGAAATAAAGGTCAAACTTCAGAAAGACGGCTATACTAAATTACGATTCTCACATGAACTCCTCACATGAAATACACAATCCCTTACACACTAGCGAGCAAATGCTGACACCTGAATTTTGAACAACAAAGCAACACGAAAGAAGTTATCAGCAGGCTGTAGATCTAGCAGACGACAGATTTGCCGCGTACAAGTGCATGCTTTTTACCTTTCATCATCTCCTGCAGCAGGGATGTCATCGTCCGCTTCGTCCTTGGTACTGCTCCCGTCGCTGCTGCCACTTTCTTCATCTTCAGAAGACTCCAGCAAAGATGCTGGAGGCTCAAAACTGTATGGTTCGGTTGCTGAAGTTGCTTCTGCCATGATCCACCTTCTGACGTCATCGGAATTTTTACCCAGAATTCTCCACTTCCGTAGTCTCGCGGGCAGTTCGAGATCCAATGGCCGTCAGATCGGAACGCGAAAACGCTTCGCTTCAGCCACGAAATTCGGCGGATTATGGCCCAAAACGGTTCCGACATAAACTAAACACTGTGAGGGAAGGTAAGAAAACAATTTTCTACGGCATGCATATGTCTGGTTAACCTAAGTCACGCCAAAACGGAAATGAACGCGTTTTTACACCAAAAAAAGCCTGTTAGGGTCCTTTAAGTAAATAGGAGAACTAAATGTATTTCATTAAAAACAAATCCACTCTGTACAAAACACAGTCGGGATATCGATTGTGTACAGTACCCGGCGAAAGATCCCAATTTAAACGAGTGGCTGCATGAGTGCGTGCGGGCGAGTATACGTGTGTCTAGTCATGTGCCTGGCATTATGAACTATACGTTGGTTATATAAACTCTGTGCGAGTGTGTGTGTGTGTGTGTGTGTGTGTGTGTGTGTGTGTGTGTGTGTGTGTGAGTGTGTGTGTGCGTGTTTGTATGTGTGTGTGTGTATGTGTCTGTGTGTGTGTGTGTGTGTACAGTGTGTGTGTGTGTACACAGTGTGTGTGTGTGTGTGTGTGTGTGTGTGTGTGTGGCAGTGTGTGTGTGTGTTTAATTCGCAGAACTTGAATGGGTATTGCTATACATGTACGTATGTGTCTGCTCTGTGTATGTGCGTCTTTAACTTGTGCGTGCGTATGAGTGAGTGTACGTGTGTCTATTATGTGCCCGGTATTATCTGCGTTGTTTACAAAAACTCTGTGTGAGTGTGTGTGTGCGTGCGTGTGTGCGTGCGTGCGTGCGTGCGTGCGCGCGCGTGTGTGCGTGCGTGCGTACGTGCGTGTGCGTGCGTACGTAGTGCGTGTGTGTGTGTGTGTTTGTGGGCGTGCGTATGTGCGTGCGTGCGTGCGTGCGTTCAAGTGTGTGTGTGTGTGTTTGTGTGTGTGTGTGCGTGTGTGTGTGTGTGTGTGTGTGTGTGTGTTTGTGTGTGAGTGTGTCTCTACGTATATATATGCACCGTGTAACTTCATACTTCTGATATCTGTAACGTAATTGTTACCGTTGCGGCCCTCTGCTCCACAGGGAGTCTACAGGAATAAGTCAATTATTACCGTATTTTGTCAATTACTCTTTTTTGTCTCCTTATTTTTCAGTTTCATTCATTTATCTTCCGCCTTTGTTTCTTCTTTTAAATAATTGCCATTGTCACATTTTGCCGTTTTGTTTTATGGTAGAATGACGTCAGATCTGAGTACATTTCTCTGGGGACACGAACAATAAAACCTAGGTAAATGTCATGCACAAATACATTACTTGTTAGGTTATTTCTGAACCCCGGAGAAAGCAGGCATAGAAGATCCCGCTGTTTTATTTACAACAGTACCTGTTTCCTAATCGTTTTCTTGCCAATCTAATCGTCTTCATCAATTACTTTCGAGTTTCCATGTTTGTGGTCTCCTGCAGGTTTGGAACAATTTTATCAAGCATTTCTACAATAATAAAAAAAGTAGAAACTGTTATAAATGAACATTCTATAGAAAATAAAATACTATGAAAAAATAGCATGCTTTTAGCAAAAGGTTACGCTGAAAGAAACAGCAGGAGAGAACAACAGAAGAGGTAAATAACATCTAACAAATGAAGTAAAAAAGCAGTTTTGAAATTGACAATTGTGATGGAAAACACACACACACACACACACACACACACACACACACACACACGCGCGCGCGCGCGCGCACATACGTACATACACACACACACACACACACACACACACACACACACACACACACACTCACACACAATCACGCGCGCGCACAAGAAAACACGCCAGTGCGCAGACACAAAGACATATGAGCCTACACAGACACAAAGGCGCACAGACACGGACACACACACACACGTGCACATACACACATTCACATGTGCACACACACACACACACACACACACACACACACACACACACACGCACACACGCACGCACACACAGTAGAATAATGTATCCTTAGTCATTCGCTCGTTAACAAAACAAAGAAACGAACGATGACAGTATTATTTAAATTCACGCTTTGAATCTCTACCGGAAGATTGCTGTGGCAAAATAAAAGCGGACTATTTCTACCAGCTTTGCTATATGACCTGTTTGTTTTTGAGGCGACGTTTCTCTAAGTGAAACAATCATGTATTTCAGCCAATATTCCCTCACCATAACTCTGTCACTTTTCCTGCATTCTGTCTTTACACGAACAATAATGCGAACAACATCAGTGATAGGCCTACATCAGCGAATGATGCTTGTTTGTTTGTTTGCTTAACGCCCAGCCGACCACGAAGGGCCATATCACGGCGGTGCTACTTTGACATATAACGTGCGCCACACACAAGACAGAAGTCGCAGCACAGGCTTCATGTCTCACCCAGTCACATTATTCTGACACCGGACCAACCAGTCCTTGCACTAACCCCATAATGCCAGACGCCAGGCGGAGCAGCCACTAGATTGCCAATTTTAAAGTCTTAGGTTTGACCCGGCCGGGGTTCGAACCCACGACCTCCCGATCACGGGGCGGACGCCTTACCACTAGGCCAACCGTGCCAGTAGCGAATGATGCAGAAAACAGCGTTGAATATAATGATGTATCAGCGTATGGCATGGACAAACGCGTTGGTATCTATACTATGTCGGCCCATGATGCAGAAAAAAGCGATGACTACAGTGATCCATCAGCCGTTGATCCCGACTACGCAGAAGAAACACAAGCACAGAAAACTGCACATTACTCTTTCGTTGAAGAGATTCCTTTGGACGAGGGCGAATGGAGTGTGGACATAATTATGCCCCTGTTTGTAGAGAAGGCGGAGTACAACCAAGAAGAAATATCCTACTGCCTGCAGCAAAACCAACACCTTCAGCGTGTTCAGAATCATGCCGCCCGCCTCATCTTTCGTTCTTCCAAGCATGACCACATCACCCCTCTTCTTCAAACCCTACACTGGCTGCCTGTTCAACAGAGGATTCAGTTCAAGATCTCCACACTCTGCTTCAGAAACTTTGATCTATCGTCCCCTAGCTATCTTTCTGACCTTCTTGATGTCTACTCCCCCTCTCGCTCCCTAAGATCCTCCGCAGACACCCGCCTTTTTAGGATACCATCAGCACGCACCAAAACATATGGCCAGCGCACCTTCTCCTACCAGGCCCCATCCATCTGGAACCAACTCCCGCATTCACTCAGGCACTCCACATCTATGCAATCATTCAAAACCTCACTCAAAACACACCTCTTCCCTCACTAGTCCGTTAATGACCACACATCACCCTCTCCTGCTGGTCCTTGATCTGTCTCTTTCTTTCTCCTTCTTCTTCCCTTTCCAGCTCTATTCTTCTTCTCTCAACAAACTTTATGTATCCAATACTTTATTTATTTATTTACGACTGTTTTTCCGTCTAGAATGCATGTGCCTGTAGTTGGTATGAGTGAGTGCGTCGCGTTCTCGCTGTGCGCCTGTCTGTGAGTGTATGAGTCCTTGTCGATTTGTGTTTCGTATAATGTTCACTATGTATTTTATATTTTGTAAGCGCCTAGGGCTATATTTAGATTAGGCGCACAAATGTTCATAATAATAATAATAATAATAATAACACCTCCAGTCACTCACCAACAAGCTGACAGTTCACTACGATGAAGGTGGCAGCGATGACGCCAATGATGACGAAGGCCCGATGACGTGTACAATTAGCGTCACTACCCCAGAACAGACGTTCCAAGTAGACATGTCGAGTGCCGGGCTGGGAAAGTGCAGTCTTCAAAACTACGTCAACATTTCCGATGGAGAGAATTCTCAAACCTGGCACCACACGTGTGACTATGGCCGTGTGTTTTTCTTCAACGCCGCGCAAAACAGTATGGCGCTGGTGATTCGTCTAGCAAGATGTCGGACTGTTGACAGGTGTGTGTGTGTGGGGCTCCAGTAAAAGTGACTGTGGTGTGTGTCTGCCAAACATGTGAGGTGTATTCTCCGACAAGCCGACTGCTAATGGTTTGCTTTATTACCCGACAACAATATGGTATGTTGAGACCCTGTGTATGAATTGCAAGCTGCTGACTTTTCTTTTCGATACAATGAGTGACATTGCATGTTTGACACAGCTACAGCGACAGTTACCTGCAGTTACCTGTATAAGCACGCGCACGTGAATCTCTCTTTTTACCTGCTGTGTCCGTACTGCGATGCGCTGTGCTACAGTGAATCAGTTTATAGCTGTGGCCTAGTTTTAGGCTCTATTGTGACTTTGGTTTTTCACTAGCATGTGGTTTGCCGCGCGCCCGGTCGAAGTGTGTGATTGATACATGTGAACCACGGTGAACCACGGTGACAACTGACATGTCGAAGGCAAGAAGGGGACTTACATTCACTACACCTTTGATCACCTTTCAGATCGCCTTTTTCTGGCGGTGTGTCGTCAAAGAGACAGAAAGTTCAGGAAGAGGAGGAGGAGGTGATTCCTAGTACGAGCGAGGGTCAGGGGACTGTCGGAGGTGGTGGCATGGGTTCACCGCAACTGCAGTCAGTCATGAGTGGTCTTTCCTCTGAAACTTTTCAAGACGCTATCATTTCAAAAGTTAGCGAAGCTCTGGCTATTTTTAAGTCTTCTGGTGATGACTCGAACGATCCAATTGTGAAGATGGTACCCATGATGGTCACAGCAATGTCAGTGGTGGTTAGTGAGGTGGTGAGGGGTGTGATGACAGGGATCGAAGAACGTTTGGAATCGATTGTCTCCCCTAGACCAGAACCGAGGTCTGAAAGGTTGCTGTATGCTGTGCGTGTACTAACCTACGAAAATGACAGACTTCAGCAGTACACTAGGCGAGAGAGTGTCAGAGTGTTTGGTATTCCGCAGAGTGTTGGTGAGACAGCGGAAGAGGTGGAGGAGAAAGCCATCAAAGTCTTTCAGGATGCAGGTGTGGACGTGAGTGAGGCTGACATTTCTGTGTCACACAGAGCAGGAAAAGTAGTGAAAGGGTCTCGCCCCATACTTGTTAGATTTGTTTCTCGCCGCAAGCGAAGTGAAGTGATGAAAAACAAGAAAACCCTCAAAGACAAACCGGAGTACAAGAATGTCTTCATCAATGATGACATTACCCCACAGAGGGCCAGGTTGTTGGGCTTTGTCAAGAAACTCGGCCCGTACAATGCTTGGACCATCGACGGCAAGATCTTCTGTGCGAAGAAGTCACCTCCTGGCCTTCATCCATCAGACCGTCCCAAACCGGTCGTCATTGACACGCCTGATGACCTATTCAAGCTGGGCGTCACCGAAGTCGACTACCATGCCCTGGGTCTGTGGCACCTTGCTGAGGAACCTGTAGATGGGGGTCTGGGGTCTGCCATGACTGAGGGTTAGCGGTGCCCTGGCCGGGGGCATTGATTCAGCGTCTCCCCCTCATGTGAGCCAGGTGTGTGGTGCTGCGAACTATGAGAAGAAAGGAGGTGGTGGTTTTGGGAAAGACTTTGGTGGTCCCGGCAGTGATGGCAATGATGAGGGTGGTGGAGACATAATTGTGATTAGCTATAGGGGTGGTGGTGAAGAGGGAGGTGAAGTCGGTGAAGACAGAGTGGTAAAGGACTGTGATGGTGATGGTGGTGAAGAGGGAGGTGAAGACAGAGTGGTAAAGGACTGTGATGGTGATGGTGGTGATAAGAGAGGTGAAGACAGAGTGGTAAAGGACTGTGATGGTGATGGTGGTGATAAGAGAGGTGAAGACAGAGTGGTGAAGGGCTGTGATGGTGGTGAAGAAGGAGGTGAAGACAGAGTGGTGAAGGACTGTGATGGTGATGATGGTGATAAGAGAGGTGTGCTAAAGAGGTTTGTGGTGATGGTGGTAAAGAGGGAGGTGCAGACAGAGTGAATGACTGTGGTGGTGATGGTGGTAATGAGAGAGGTGAAGACAGAGTGAATGACTGTGGTGGTGATGGTGGTGATGAGAGAGGCGAAGACAGAGTGAATGACTGTGGTGGTGATGGTGGTAATGAGAGAGGTGAAGACAGAGTGAATAACTGTGGTGGTGATGGTGGTGATGAGAGAGGTGAAGACAGAGTGAATGACTGTGGTGATGATGGTGGTGATGAGAGAGGTGAAGACAGAGTGAATGACTGTGGTGGTGATGGTGGTGATGAGAGAGGTGAAGATAGAGGGAATAACTGTGGTGGTGATGGTGGTGATGAGAGAGGTGAAGATAGAGTGAATGACTGTGGTGGTGATGGTGGTGTTGAGAGAGGTGAAGATAGAGTGAATGACTGTGGTGGTGGTGGTGGTAATGAGGGAGGTTCAGACAGAGTGAATGACTGTGGTGGTGATGGTGGTGATGAGAGAAGTGAAGATAGAGTGAATGACTGTGGTGGTGATGGTGGTGATAAGAGAGGTGAAGACAGAGTGAATGACTGTGGTGGCGATGGTGTTGATGAGAGAGGTGAAGACAAAGTGAATGACTGTGGTGGTGATGGTGGTAAAGAGGGAGGTTCAGACAGAGTGAATGACTGTGGTGGTGATGGTGGTGTTGAGAGAGGTGAAGATAGAGTGAATGACTGTGGTGGTGATGGTGGTGTTGAGAGAGGTGAAGATAGAGTGAATGACTGTGGTGGTGGTGGTGGTAATGAGGGAGGTTCAGACAGAGTGAATGACTGTGGTGGTGATGGTGGTGTTGAGAGAGGTGAAGATAGAGTGAATGACTGTGGTGGTGATGGTGGTGTTGAGAGAGGTGAAGATAGAGTGAATGACTGTGGTGATGATGGTGGTGATGGTGATTGAGAGAGGTGAAGACAGAGTGAATGACTGTGGTGATGATGGTGGTGATGAGAGAAGTGAAGACAGAGTGAATGACTGTGGTGGTGATGGTGGTAATGAGAGAGGTGCAGACAGAGTGAATGACTGTGTTGGTGATGGTAGTAATGAGAGAGGTGAAGACAGAGTGAATGACTGTGGTGGTGATGGTGGTAATGAGAGAGGTGCAGACAGAGTGAATGACTGTGGTGGTGATGGTGGTGAAGAGGGAGGTGAAGACAGAGTGAATGACTGTGGTGGTGATGGTGGTGATGAGAGAGGTGAAGACAGAGTGAATGACTGTGGTGGTGATGGTGGTGTTGAGAGAGGTGAAGATAGAGCGAATGACTGTGGTGGTGATAAGAGAGGTGAAGACAGTCTGAATGACTGTAGTGGTGATGGTGGTAAAGAGGGAGGTGCAGACAGAGTGAATTATTGTGATGGTGTTGAGAGAGGTGAAGACAGAGTGAATGACTGTGGTGATGATGGTGGCGATGAGAGAGGTGCAGATAGAGTGAATGACTGTGGTGGTGATGGTGGTAAAGAGGAAGGTTCAGACAGAGTGAATGACTGTGGTGGTGTTGAGAGAGGTGAAGATAGAGTGAATGACTGTGGTGATGATGGTGGTGATGAGAGAGGCGAAGACAGAGTGAATGACTGTGGTGGTGATGGTGGTAAAGAGGGAGGTGAAGATAGAGTGAATGACTGTGGTGATGATGGTGGTGATGAGAGAGGTGAAGATAGAGTGAATGACTGTGGTGATGATGGTGGTGATGAGAGAGGTGAAGATAGAGTGAATGACTGTGGTGGTGATGGTGGTGTTGAGAGAGGTGAAGATAGAGGGAATGACTGTGGTGGTGATGGTGGTGATGAGAGGGGTGAAGACAGAGTGAATGACTGTGGTGGTGATGGTGGTGTTGAGAGAGGTGAAAATAGAGTGAATGACTGTGGTGATGAAGATAGAGTGAATGACTGGGGTGATGATGGTGGTAAAGAGGGAGGTGAAGACAGAGTGGTGAAGGACTGTGGTGATACTGATGATGTTGATGTTGTTGATGTGTATGCAAATGTTTCTGATGTTTATATTTTGCATGACTCTCTGGATGTTGGCAATGCGCATGAAATGGATAATGTTGTTGTAATGTCAGATGTTGATGTTCATTTTGACTCGTTAGATGTTGAGAATGTACGTAACAAATCTACTGTTGAAATAGATGTATACAATGTTAATAGTGAGATTGGAGATTCCTTTAGTACTGAATATAGTATTGAGGATAATCCTGATATACTCTCCTGCTTAGCGCTTAATGTCTGTGGAATCACTTCAAAGCTAAAATTTCCTGAATTTGTAAAATGTATTGCCAAATATGACATTATTTGTTTTAGTGAGAGCAAACTTGATGATGTTGATGAGATTAACATTCCAGGATACATAGCATTCTATAAGAATAGAGGAAAATTTCGCAGAAAATCAGGTGGTGTATTAGTTTTATTACGGGAAGTGTTTGCTAATAATATAACTATTTTTGAAGAAAAAAAGCTGTCACATAAGATAAAAGAAGAGATGAAAATATGGTATAGATTTTTGGATGTAGAAATGTGTGAGAATGCGCTATTTTTAAGTTAGATAAGAAAATACTTGGCCGTGACACCCTTTTCTGTGCTTTATATATTCCCCCAGAAGGATCACCTTACCATAATAAAGATGTTTATGCTGAATTAGAAGAGGTGTACATGCAGTTTGGGGTAGATAATGATTATGTTTGTCTTTTAGGAGACTTAAATTCCCGCACTGGTCATCTGAGTGAAATGTTGTATGAAGATGATCAGCATTCAGAAGGTTTTGTTGATAATGACTTGTTTGACTCTGATGAGGTTGGTACTCTAATAGGTGAGCGGGCATCACAGGATAATAATACTAATAACCTTGGTTTTAAATTGATTGATTTTTGTGAAATGACTGGCTTAGTTATTGCTAATGGTAGAGTTGGCGATGATACAGGGGTTGGTAAATGCACATGTAAGGATAAGAGCGTTGTTGATTATACTGTCCTGTTGTTTTGCATTTATTAAAACATAATGAAGTACGCGCTAACCATTGCCTAGCAGACGATGTGAAAAAACCCAAAAATGAAGATTTGCTGTCTAAAAGTAGAGAAAGGGATAACAAGTACACAAAACCAACATGGGATAATAACAATGGGACCAAGTAGTTGTAGTTTTGTAGTTAATCTGAATGAGGATGATATTTATACTGTTGAAACTAAATTACAAAATATGCTAGCTACAAGTTGTGACAAATGGATTTGTACATAGTTTAGTCTAAATTAATGTTCAACATTTTTTAGAAATTTATTAAATGTGTGCAGATTAGCTTATCATACATTCAATCTACATAGTATGGCCTGATGGAATTGACCAATGGGAGAAGAGGTTGCTATGGTCTGATTATTGTGAACTCTATTCTCATTGGTTACCTCGTTTAGGATTGACCAATGGGAGAGGAGATTACTGAATTGGAGGAACTTTAGGTAGCCATGTTTGTTGTGTCAAGCAGAACATTCTAAACTCTCACTGAAGGCGGGTGTGTCTGCCCAGGTCTCATAACTCATAACTCATAACATTTTATTGATCCAACAAAGGAAATTAATTTAGTCATCAGCACATATAGGTCATTAATTAATAACTATAAAAGAATAAAAGAAGAAAATTCATAAAACCCATGATATAAAAATACCCTTTTTTCTTGCACACCTGACACACCGACACACCAATACACATGCATACATGCCTACATACATACCTACATACATACCTACATACATACCTACATACATACATACATACATACATACATACATACATACATACATACATTCCATGTTAAAGTGTAGTTAAGAACATCACAGTAATTATATCATTGTTTGGATTAACAGATAAGTTTTTATGTAAATGATGATAACAACAATCCATAATTAACGCTATTGCACTACCAAGGAAGAGACCAACCAAACACATAAAAACCAATAACAGTAATCATCATCAGTTATCACAGGTATCACAGTAGATTGGCCATCAGGTAGTTAGACTCAATTGGGCAAAATATAGTGTCAACACCATCACAACAAAGCTAGAGCTCATTATCACAGCACTAGTTATGATCAAAGGTCAAACAGTCATCAAATCATATTAAATCTATCACTAAGAGGTACATTTAAAAGGCATCATAGAATGTTTCTCAAGTAGCATTGAGGTCGACTGTATGTGACTCATGCTTGGATGAATCATGTTTGATTCAATGCTGTGAATACACAGGTATGTATTGAATTGTATTTGTTCAGTAATCTTGACTTGTGAAATGACTTTGAGAATAATGTTGTGAATTGGATTAGAAGATGTGTGAGCTGTTGTCAGCCATTTTGGAAAGGAATTTTTGTATTTTCCTTTGTAATGGAGTATGTGGTAAATGAGCTGAAATGATATTGTAATAGCATAGGCTAGTTGACGGATGAATGTGGTATTATTGAGTAAGAGTGGAATTAATATTTTGTGGAGAAGTTTGACTAAAAATTGAGTGGTTGAGACTTATGATAGTATACACTTTTTACACAGCACCCCGGTGGGAGCGAGGATGTACTCCACTGCGGGAAGGAAAGAAGAAGATGAACATCCCCTCCTTGCCACCACTGCATAGAAGGTCGTCTGATGCAACGGCACAAGGTTGTAACGCAGCGCAGGAATTCTTGGATCCGGTGGAGTCCCACCCCATATCACCATGTTCGTAATTCTTCATTGGTGTGATATGGATCAAGTTAATGAACCCGCTGAACTGTGAGTAACAAGTGAACTGTGAGTAACGAGTGAGATAAGAATCCACAAAGATAAACATTGAAACGACGTCATCGAGGAACATATATTCCTCCACGTAACTACTCAATCTACTATTATATTCCAGTGAATTCAAGTGACTGTTGATTGTGTGTGAATTGCCATATTTGTATTTTGTGTGAATGACTTAAATATAGGTACAAGGGCAAAGGGAAATAACTTGTTTAAGTCTTTGTGCCTAGTTTGAGTGCTGTGTGTGTGTGTGTGTGTGTAATGGAGTGACTTAGTAAACAGTTAGGACATGCATTTCTGATAGAATAGTTATTTACACACAGACACTTTCAGAAAAACCCCTTCGTAACACAAGTGAGAGTACGACAACAGATGACATTGATAGTGTTACAAATAAGATTTGTGATATTTTAAATTGTTCTGCTGAGAAAATCGGTGTAATTAAAGAACAACAATTTATGAAAAAGCCACGTTCAAAGAAATTCAAACTGCAACAACCATGGTTTAGTGCAATTTGCAAAGAGAAAGGAAAAATATTTTTACGTGCGAAAAACAAAGCAAGACGCTTTAAAAATGTGTTCAATGAACATGAAAAAAAGAGTACAAAAAGACAATAAAAAAGGAATGCAAGTTGTATCATAATGAGTTCGTTAAAACGTTGAGAAAGTTAAGAAGTACTGACCTGAAAGCATACTGGAATCTTCTAAATTAAAATAGAAATAAAAAAAATAATTCCAAAACTGACTATCCAACTTGTTCGGAGTTTTTCGAACATTTCACTAAACTACAAGAGTGTGATGAAAATGAAATGGATGATAGTAATGAACCTTTAAATGAAGCAAGTAATGAATTTCTTAATGCGCCTTTTACAAAGGAGGAAGTTATCAAATGTATAGACAAGCTGAAAAACAATAAGGCATGCGGTCAGGATAAAATAATTAATGAGTATTTAAAAGCGTCACATGATCGAATGATTGATATTTATGTATTGTTGTTTAATGTTGTTTTGCAGTCAGGAAAGGTTCCAACACAATGGGCTGTAGGTGAAATTATTCCATTGTACAAAAATAAAGGCTCCCAAGCTGACCCCACAAATTATAGAGGAATTACTATACTCAGTTGCTTCGGAAAACTTTTCAGTGCAATTTTAAATGCTAGGTTATCAAACTTTTTGGAGAGTAATAATAAATTAGGTCAAGAACAAACAGGTTTCCGCACAGGTTTTTCAACACTAGACCATGTTTTTACGTTGCATTGTATATCAATCTTTTTTCTCAACAAAAAGAAGCGACTGTTTTGTGCATTTGTAGACTATGAAAAAGCGTTTGATAAAGTTCCCCGTGCATGTTTATGGGAGAAATTAGTTAGTTCTGATGTTAATGGGAAGTTTTTAAAAACTGTAAGAAATGTGTACGAAAATGCCAAGTCTTGCGTTAAAGTTAATAGTGAGTGTTCTGGATATTTTCCCAGTTTGTGTGGAGTTAGACAAGGGTAAAACTTGTAACCGCTGTTTTTTGCTCTATTTTTAAATGATCTAAAGCCTTTTCTGTTGGAAAACAGTAATGGTTTACAATCTATGTCAAGAGAGGCTATTGTGGTTGGAATGGATGATACTGATGTAAATGCTTTGTTTCAACTGTTTTTATTACTGTATGCGGATGATACTGTGATCTGCTCAGAGTCTGAAAAACAACCTGCAAGAATGTTTAAACAAAATGCACGAATACTGTTTAAAATGGCGTCTAAATGTTTATGTAAACAAAACGAAAGTTATAGTTTTTCCAGAGGTTAAATTAGAAATAAACCATTGTTTACGTATAATGGCAATTTAATCGAAGTAGTGTTTGATGTAATGTACTTGGGCCTTAAGATTAATTATAATAATACATTTTCAGTCGCACAGAAGAATCTATATGATCGTGCCTCAAGGGCAATGTTTGTTCTTTTGCGTACTTGTAGACAATTGTCACTGCCTGTGGACATACAAGTTGACCTGTTCGATAAAATGATTGCTCCAATTTTACTATATGTGACCCTCCACCACGAAATGAGTCGCATGTCACCTCGCGCGGTTCTGCGCTAGGCTTAATATAAGTCTGGGGAGTGTCTTGTAACAGTGTGAGAGTCACCTTAGTCACAGGCTTATACCTCAAACAGTTTTTGCTCTTTTCTGAAACGGGTTTCACCACTGGATAGAGCATAAAAAACTCTTCAGGAAAATGTAAAAATATGAAAATCATGCAAAGATGACATGCGACTCATTCCGTGATGGAGGGTCACATATGGATGTGAAGTATGGGGTTTTGGTTCCTGTGAACTTGCTACTGAACTTCAATTGCGTTTTTATAAAATTGTTTTCAAACTAAAAAAATCAACTCCAAATGCTATGATAGTTGGTGAACTTGGAAGATATCCACTAGATGTTAATATGAAATGTAGAATGCTTTGCTATTGGTATAAACTGATTAGTCCTATTCATAAAAATACATTTTCAAGTATTGTGTATTGCTTTACTTATAAATTGTATATCAACAAGATGATTGAATCTAATTATTTATGTTTTATTGAAAAAAACTTAAATGAAATTGGTCTCTCTGGCCTTTGGACTTTTCAAGAAAATGTTCAATACTCAAGCGCATGGTTTATATTTTAAAAAGAAAGTAAAAAGAAGCTTGTATGACCAGTATATCCATAAATGGTTAACAGAAATTGGAACAACAAATATGTTTTGGAATTATCGAATGTTTAAAGATATTTTTGCATGTGAAGACTATGTCACACACCTGCCATATCAGCAATGTGTTTCAATGATGAAGTTTAGAACATTAAACAACAATTTGCCTGTACAGAAAGAACGTTATCTTAACATCCCGAGGTCAGAAAGAACCTGCACCAACTGTGTATCACAAGACATAGGTGATGAATTCCATTATTTATTTGTCTGTGATTTTTTCAAAGAAGAAAGAGCTGAGTTGTTACCACCTTACTATTGGAAAAAACCTAATGCACTTAAATTTAAAAAGTTGTTTGCTACTAAGAAAAAGAAATTGCTAAAGAATATTTTGGACTTTATTAATAGAATTTGTAACAGTTTTTCATAATTTTTTTTATTTTTTATTTTTTTTATTTACTATATTAGCATATATCATGATTGTATTGATTGTATTTATTGTTTAAAATGCCCCCATGGGTTATGGACTAATAAAACTTGAACTTGAACTTGCTAGGAGACCCCACTGTCGCTCGTCACGCATTCCAGCTCAGTGCTAACGGCACAAGTAAGGCCCTTGAAATCGTCGAACTATCACCAAGTCAAGGCAAGGACGCTTCTTTGCTAACATTTTGTTTCGTGTTGTTTTCTGTTGTGTTAGTTTTGTCTCCTTTGACTAAGGACCTTGGAATATTAGCCATCTGCAGGCCAATTAGGCAAGACAACTGATCTGGCAACATCGTGTTTTGTGTTGTTTTAAGTTATGTCGGGCCCTGGAAATCGTCTAGCCATCTGCAATACAAGGGCACTTCTAGTCATATCTGGTTTTGTTTAAAGACACATAGATTTTGCGATATTTCTAGAGTTCAAGTGAGATAAGGTCATAGTTCCTTGACACTGTACGTGTTTCCTGTTAGCGATGTTTTGGAGTGCTCGGGGTACTCTTTTTTCCTGTGTATATACCGCCTTGCATATCACGATAGATCGCCCCAGGCTTTTACAGAGAACAACAACAGTCCTCCACTTCGACTCACACCAAAAATCAACAGCCTGGCTGGTTTCTGTGCGGGGTGAGGATTGTTGACGGATCGATGTTGTAAATTGACACCCTTGCCATGGACCATCCTCGAGCTATATTCGCTACACATCCGACCGACTGTTTAACTGAATATTTCTGTCCAAAGTGTGAGAAAATATAGCGGACATGATCGGATCAAACTTGTATTCGGCGCCAGTTGCTTTAGCAACAGTATTGTGCACACGCTAGTGTTATTCTTCCGTTGTGATTTCAGAACAAAAAAGTTGGAATCAATTTGTAAACTTGCGCTGAGAGGGAATACTTACACCTGTGAAATATTGTTGATAATAGGGGTTAACATCAAGGGTCTGCCAATCCCGGCAAATGCAGTAGGCATCCCAGAGATCCCTAAGTACCTCTCCCAAAGATAGTACTTTTCGGCTAGATTTACAGTTTCAAGCTGTTAGAACAACTTCTTTGAATATGTGGTTTTATGGAGGTTTTCTGGGGAAACTGAAGGTATCCTCGTCAGGGGACAACTATTCAAACCCATATCCTCATTATTCTGTGTCTCGATAGAGAATAATCATTTATGGATGATTATTATACAATATTCCCCCCTCTGCTTCTTTACCTCTGTAAACTTGTAGGGGTAGTTATTTTTCGATAATGACCCAGCAACCAAACAAATAACGACCCAGCAACAGCCTGAATCCTCGATAGTGCAATGGGTTGAGAAGTTGTTCTGCTTCGGTACTACTTTTTGCGACTGAAAAGTTCCGAACGCTCTAATGTACGAAGTATACATCTCTGGAGCAAACAATACAAACATACCGCATTTAAATTAACAACTACAGGCCTGAACACATGAATCTTCATATAAAATCCAAGAGTTCGGTTGTTTTCTGAATCTACATCTGCCGTGCTCAAACGTTCATCACAAGCAATTTCCCGCAAGGCAAGTAACTCATACTAGCGACAAGAGTAGTTCCCCTTCTTTTCACTCAGTTTCTTCGACAACAGACTGCAATCCGACGGTCAGTGTTTTCAACAATATTTCATTTAATAAACAGATCACACGCAACCAAATGCACACATCTCATTAATTTAAACAACATAAAGCGGTTTCATACATTATTTTCCCCAGAAAACTGAACTTCATACAGTTTTTAACGTTGGAACACGGGTGCAAAAGTTCGTCTGCTTGTCCCATTTGACGAAAGAACATTATCCTAGGCTAAGCGATACCAAAACATATACAGAACACACAATATCTGCCTTTGCCGCCACAGCAGTATATCTGTGTACTTGATTTTAGTCCAAAATAGGAAAACTGACAAAAAGTGTTAACATAATGGAATGATTTGCACGGAACTATACAACCGCGCTTTAATCTATCGCCTGCGTAGGTTGACTGGTTGAGTGAATAGGTTTCGATCAAACTTTCGCACAAAAACTCCTCTTTTCTTTGAATAACTGAAGAAAGGAGGAATAAAGAGGTTACACACCTCGTCTCAGTGATTATAAAAAATAATGGTCTCAGTTCGCGGTCATGAAAAAGCTCGCTAAAGCTCGCATTTTTCATGATCCGCTAACTTCGACCATTATTTGTATTAATAACTGAGACTCGGCATGTAACCTCTACTTTCCCTTTTGGGGGTGTACTTGTATGTACTGGTGGTTGATTATCCAGATATACTCTCAGCGATTGAGGTTAAAAGAGGGTTTGTGGATCTCTTTTTACATTTAGTCAAGTTTTGACTAAATGTTTTAACGTAGAGGGGGGAATCGAGACGAGGGTGTGGTGTATGTATGTGTGTTGGTGTGTGTGTGTGTGTGTGTGTGTGTGTGTGTGTGTGTGTGTGTGTGTGTGTGTGTGTGTAACGCGAATCCGAGAAACTACGGGACCGATCTTCATGAAACTTAACATGAGAGTTTCTGAGTATAATATCTCCACCGCTTTTTACATTTAGTCAAGTTTTGACTAAATGTTTTAACATAGAGGGGGAATCGAAACGAGGGTCGTGGTGTATGTGTGTGTGTGTGTGTGTGTGTGTGTGTGTGTGTGTGTGTGTGTGTGTGTAGAGCGATTCAGAACTACTGGACCGATCTTTATGAAATTTGACATGAGAGTTCCTGGGTATGAAATCCCCGAACTTATTTTTCATTTTTTTGATAAATGTCTTTGATGACGTCATATCCGGCTTTTCGTGAAAGTTGAGGCGGCACTGTCACGCCCTCATTTTTCAACCAAATTGGTTGAAATTTTGGTCAAGTAATCTTCGACGAAGCCCGGACTTCGGTATTGCATTTCAGCTTGGTGGCTTAAAAATTAATTAATGACTTTGGTCATTAAAAATCTGAAAATTGTAAAAAAAAATAAAAAATTATAAAACGATCCAAATTTACGTTTATCTTATTCTCCATCATTTGCTGATTCCAAAAACATATAGATATGCCATATTCGGATTAAAACCAAGCTCTGAAAATTAAATATATAAAAATTATTATCAAAATTAAATTGTCCAAATCAAGTTAAAAACACTTTCATCTTATTCCTTGTCGGTTCCTGATTCCAAAAACATATAGATATGATATGTTTGGATTAAAAACACGCTCAGAAAGTTAAAACAAAGAGAGGTACAGAAAAGCGTGCTATCCTTCTTAGCGCAACTACTACCCCGCTCTTCTTGTCAATTTCACTGCCTTTGCCATGAGCGGTGGACTGACGATGCTACGAGTATACGGTCTTGCTGAAAAATGGCATTGCGTTCAGTTTCATTCTGTGAGTTCGACAGCTACTTGACTAAATATTGTATTTTCGCCTTACGCGACTTGTTTTGTTTTTGGATATATATCTTTGATGACGTCATATCCGGCTTTTTGTGAAAGCTGAGGCGGCACTGTCACGCTCTCATTTTTCAACCAATTTAGTTTACATTTTGGTCAAGCAATCTTCGACAAAGCCCGGACTCTGGTATTGCATTTCAGCTTGGAGGCTTAAAAGTTAATTAATGAGTTTGCTCATTAAAGTTGTCATTAAAATCGATTTTTCGCAAACAGATTTAAAATTGATTGCATCGTATTCTTCATTAAATTTTGAATCTAACAATATACAGGGATCGCGCTAGCTTTTTAAAAAACGCGTAAGACATACGCAACGAAACGAAAAAAACGCGTCACGGACCAATATTTTTGCGTACTACGAAAACACGTACAGACACAAACAAAACACGAACGAAAGACTTAAAGACACTCCTTACCTAAATACGGCGAGTTTTCCTGTCGAACTCCGCGCACGCCTGTCGAATAACACCCCTGCTGTCTCCAACCTTCGGGCCTTGCGAGTTTGTTTCCCGCTCTAATACGACTAGACACACTTTCCGCCTTTTGGAAGCGCGAGATGGGAGAGCAGCTAATGTCTGTTTCATTATCCGACAAGACATTATCTGGTAATACCCTCGTTACGTTCGTTTGCGATACTTCGATGCAAAAAGAAACGGACTTTAGTTTTGACGCGCAGATTTCATGTGTGTCGTCACTTCTCGAGCCCTATAGTCAGTTTCAGGATCGGGTGATTATTAAGTCAGAGCAAAAGCGCTGCGTGAAGACAAGAAAAAGTTACAATATTTTTGCGTATGGCTTACGCGGCGCGGCGAAAAAAACGCGTCAGCGACTTTTAAAATGCGTCAAATACGCAAAAATCGTGCGTAAACGCGATCCCTGAATATATATATACATATTTGTCATGTTTACTCTTAAAATGTGATCACAATTAACGAAAATAGGTTAATTAGTACTTCGATTATTATTTAAGAAATCGATCCAAAAATGATTTCATCTTATTCCTTATCATTTCCTGATTCCAAAAACATATAAATATAATATGTTGTATTCAAAACAAGCTCAGAAAGTTAAAAAGAATACAGAAAAGCGCGCTTCCCTGCTTACCGCAGTACGCTATTTCGCTATTCTTGCATGTCAGTTTCACTTCGTGTTGCACGGAAGAAATGAGCGACTTTCTTGCCGCGTGAATTGACGAAGATGTTTTGTCTTGGTGAAAAAAAATGCAGTGCGTTCAGTTTTATTCTGTGGGTTCGAAAGACTGACTAAATGTTTGTATTGCCCTGGATTGGGTTGTTGCTCTCTTAAAGTGAGGCAGATTGAGTTGAAGTACCTCTCAGTGATTTAGGTTTTTGTTGTACATGTATATGTACCTCTCATGATTTGAGGGTTTGATCACAGTAACTTTGATAGTGGAGGCTGAGCGTTCCCACTGAAGGTGAACCGAACGTATTGTAGAGATCAGTAGTCAAGGCTGTATAGCCCGTCGGTCTGTATGGCCCGTAGCCCTAGTACCTACCTTGGTTCTCTGCAAGGGGTGTAATAGTGTGTGCTGTTGGTAAGAATTGTATCGCGTTAATAATGATTGTCTGGCGAACATGTTTAGTAATTACGTTTAATCTTGTTCAGTGCGGTGCTTCGCAGCATCTGTAAGGATGAAGTGCCTTTTTTCATCTTTAAGGACGAGGTGCTATACTTTTTGAGGGGTATTAATGTGTGAATCTCTTCATAGAATAAGAAGACTCGCAACTGGAAACCTATCACACACAACTATCATCAGCCGTACGTACCACTATTTGTTTTCAATTTAGCTTTTTCGTTTTTGTTTGTGCTAAATTCAATTAGCTGATGATCCAC